>NC_082398.1:3512390-3522390 GCF_031168955.1 Gadus macrocephalus
GTCGGAACACCACATTTTAAATCAGAACACATTCGGACAATCAAAAGGGTAATAATGAAAAGTGACTCACCACCATCCGACGAAGCCGCTGACTGAAAGAGAACAAAGAGAGACATGAGTGAGACGCTGCCCTCGGCACCCGACGCACTCACACATGGAAGTGGAGGCTGGGGCTCCACACACAGCCTCCGCCTGCATCTCCTGCAGACACACTGAGGAGCCACGCCACCGGCATGGGCGTGTGTGTGTGTGTGGGGGGGGGGGGGGGGAGGGTGGGGTTGAAAGTGTGTAGGGTTGTGTGCTCCTGGAGGGAGGGTGGAGGGATGGGTGGTTGCTGGGTGGGGTTGAACCTTTGGTCCCGCGGCAGGGCCGTTAATGTGCGAGTGGAGTGGGTGGGGACCCCACCGCTTAACAAATACAACCTCGTATGCAGCTGTTCACACCCCCTCCGGATCCACCCCGCGACAGACGAACAGACACACACACACACACACACAAGACACACACAGATCCACAAACCAACACACACCATGGACATAAGTGCAGAAACACAACCATACACACACACACACGCACACACAAAGACCCCAAAACACACACCGACCGACCCCATCAACCCACACACACAAGACACAGACACAAAACCCCCCCAACAAACACACACACCCACACGTGGACATATGTGTGCACACACACACACACACACACACACACACACACACACACACACACACACACACACACACACACACACACACACACACACACACACACACACACACACACACACACACATTCCTGCCGCCGGGTGTTACACAAGACAGATCAGGGCTCATCAGCGCCGGCGGTGGAGTGGCCATCAGCGGCTGTAATTGTCTTCCTTTCACTTGCTAATGGGGGCCTCAGAGTGCTTCACAGGGCCGCTGGAGATCACTGGCTTCGGGGAGGGGAGCAGGACGAGCCCCCTCAGGGCCGGAGGTCTCACAGGCATCTCCGGCCCCCCCCCCCCCCCCCCCCCCCCCCCGGCGCTGAGACGCCTCAACGTCAAGATTTAAATGAAAATAATAAAAAAAGTAAAGTAAAACGATTCAAAAATCTGTAAAGTGGCCTCACAAGCTAACGCTTCGCCCCGGGTTATTGGAATGGTTCTGCGGGTTTCGTTGAGAATTCGGCCCTCGCGTGTTAAAAACAAACCACACTCGCTGTTCACAGTTGAGGGCACGCGGACAAGTCTTGGGAAAAGAGTCTTAGTTTATCGGTGTTGATTTCAGTGGGGTGGAATATTTTTACATTGCAGAGGAGGAGATGAGAGGAGCCTCTTCCAAGAACGCCGCGTTTTAAGCCACCCTGCGTCGTAGGAGGACGCGCTTGAAATCAGGAGGGGGGACTATTTCCAGACGACTCTCCTCTGAGCTGCCACTTCAAAGTGTGAATGCTTAAAGGCTCCATCTCGTTCGTTCAAAGTGTGAATGCTTAAAGGCTCCATCTCGTTCGTTCGGTGTGTGTGTGTGTGTGTGTGTGTGTGTGTGTGTGTGTGTGTGTGTGTGTGTGTGTGTGTGTGTGTGTGTGTGTGTGTGTGTGTGTGTGTGTGTGTGTGTGTGTGTGTGTGTCTCTAGCTCGTCAAACGGGACACTTGTTACCACACTCGCGCGGTGGCTTGGAGAAAAGGCTCCTCATCTCCACACCTTCTCCAAATGGCTCCGAATCCTCTTGAGCGATGTCAAGGGAACGGGACGGGACGTGAGAGCGATTCGGCGGGCCTCACGCAGACCCTGTTTTTATTTTTAGACGCCTCCCTCAAAAGAGACGCCATCCAGCTAATAAATGTTAGGCAGCGTTCGGCACATCACATTAATATCGCCGATTATATTGTCTTCGGAGCAGTGTCGAGTGCGTGCATAATTTATCAGGGATAATGGGAGGCCTGTTTTTTCCGGGCTGCGACTGTATTTATAGATCGCCCGCTAATTTGACTGTCATCTGCGGTTCGTGCAGTGCCGATGAATCCCTCCGGGTTGATCTATTGGCTGGTAGAATCAGACCAGACATGTAGCATACTGTGCCAAAGCCCTTTCTGCGTGTGTGCTTGTGTGTGTGTGTGCTTGTGAGCTTGTGTGTGCTAAAGCCATTCTGCGTGTGTACATGTTTGTGTTCTGAGCTTGCATGTTTATGTGTCTGTCTGTGTGCGACCGTGTGTCTGTGCATGAGGGTGCTTACGTGTGTGTGTGTGTGTGTGTGTGTGTGTGTGTGTGTGTGTGTGTGTGTGTGTGTGTGTGTGTGTGTGTGTGTGTGTGTGTGTGTGTGTGTGTGTGTGTGTGTGTGTGTGTGTGTGTGTGTGTGTGCATGTGTGTGTCCACAGAGCCTGACATCTGTGCTCATGACACAGAAGGCCAAGCGGTACAATACTCCAACCTATCACGGCCGTCCCCACGTTTCTTTGGAGTTGCCCACATCAGTACTGGCCCTCATGTGTGTGTGTGTGTGTGTGTGTGTGTGTGTGTGTGTGGTTCCCCCATAGCCCTGCCTGCTAGTCAAGCCACTAATTGCGTTCTGTGGCTTCTGTAGGACACTAAGGGCCCCACCCACCCACCCACCCATCTCGTCAACAGCCAGGGGCCACCTCCACTGGTGGTGTAGGACCCAGGGGAGAACACAGTTCGGTGGGCCACTCAGTTGGGTGTTCTGCCTTCATGGAGCTAAAAACAGCTCGACCACAAACCAGTCACACACACCGCCCGGCCCTTGCTTTTCTATAGGAGGAGAGGCCGTGGGGGGAGGGGATGTTTGGGCGTATTTTTAAACATCCAACACAAAGAAAAGAAAAAGAAAGAAGTAGAAGAAGAAGAAGAAGAAGAAGAAGAGGAGGCCGGCCTACTTGTTGCCGTTGTTAAACCCAGGGTCGCTAGATAGACAACAGCGTATCCCAGAAGCCTCCTTTACTGATGATGGCCAAGCCCAGTATTACTAATCCCAAAGCAACGGACAACAATGTGACACTTAGTCCAGAAATGGGAGGCTTGTACGACGACGCCCCCGCTTGGACCGGAGTCGTCTCCCGGAAGTTTACGTCACACACTTATGACGGCACCATCAAGAATGCCGGTGACACACACCTTTACGACATGAGGCGTGTGTGTGTGTGTGTGTGTAAGAAAAAACCAGCCTTGCACCATTTAAAACGAAATTATTCAAAGATACTTTCTTCTAGCATTTAACTATCACTAAGCTGCACTAGGAGCCTTCTGAACCATTACTAGCTGCAGCACGAGGAGCATTTAACCATCACTAGCTACACTAGGTGCATTTATCCATTACTAGCTGCCCCCCGCTAGGAGCTGACATTTGTACAACACCGTGGATCAAGATGCTTCTGACCAAAGTGCTTCCCGTACGCGTCTCTCCGGGCTTTATGCCTAACACCTAAGATGACTCCAGGTGTCGTAGACCTTGAAGCCCTAAAAGGACAGCCCACCCGGACATGCCGCAGACACACAGTTTGTTGTGTTGTGGTTGTTTGTTTTCAACACGCCTGTTGCCGTCTGTGTTCCCCCCCGGGAAGGTTGTCACGGAGGGGGGGGGGGGTAGCACATCCTTCCTGTTTTCCACACCTGAAGTTGAGATCCCAAGGCGAGCCTGGGTGGCACCGGCTGAGAAGCCCAGTCCCCTCACTTTGCTCTCTCACCCTCACTCTCCCTCCCCCCTCTATCTCCCTTACCCTGTCGTTCTCTCTCTCCCTCCCTGTACATCTGCGCCTTTCGCTTCCAAGACGCCAAGTAGCTCCAAGACCCCCACTTTGATGTGTTTGGTGGCCGAGATCCCATTCAGCGTGTAAACAGCCTGCTGTTTTCACGTCTGTTATCCGCAGGTCGGGCGAATGACGGAATGCAAATACACTCATCAGCACTCTGTCTAATCGCGCTTTTGTCACCCCCTGCTTTTGCGGCGGCCACGAACCAGGAGCGCTCCCACCCAAGACCCGTTAAGACATGTTGCCGACCACACACACACACACACACACACACACAAATGTATGTGGCTTATTGCCTTAACAAAGCCGGAATTACCTCGCTCTCTCCCCCCCTTTAAATCATTGGTTCACTTCTGAATAGTAGTTCAGAAATTCCCGAAGGTAGGGCTTACTATCCACCACACACACACACACACACACACACACACACACACACACACACACACAACACACACCACACACACACACACACACACACACACACACACACACCCACACACACACACACACACACTTTGAATCAAACAGCTGCCTCGAGATTCGGAGAGGGGAAGAGCTCAACGGAGAAGAGAGTGTAATGGCAAAAACAGCTGACCTAACAAACATCGGGCGCACATCGCAGACAACGAGACGGACTGAGAGAGAGAGTGAGAGAGAGCCCGGAGAGAGAGAGCTACTCACCGCGTTGAAGAACCAGGTTTTCTTAAAGGAAAGTCTCTTTTTAAAACTCATTGTTCTCCGGACTGCGACAGCGGCAGCGGGGAAAACGGGTAAATGTGTGTGTGTGCGCACATACCTGGAGCACTCCCCACCCAAAACTCTTTTCGCCATGTCTGTACAAGTTACACACGGGAGAGGGAGGGAGGGAGGGAGGTTGGGGGAGCAGAGGAGAGGGGGGAATCCGATGAGGTATACCGGACGAGAGAACGCAAAAGGAAAGGAAAATAAAAATAAAATGAAAACGGGACCGTGGTGGAGGAGAAGAGGGGGAGTTAAGATAAAAAAAAAGAAAAAAAAAAGTTAAAAAAAAGATTTAAAAAAATAAGATTTCCTTCCCTATGCAACTGTTGCCATGACGACGCACAATACCGCAGCCTCCGCAAACATGCAGGCACTGGTGAGTCCGATGCGCGGCCTCCTCCACCCTGTCCCCTCTTCTTCCACGTGACCCACACCAATCACCCCCCCCCCCCCCTCCCCTCCCCGTAATAATCTACAACCACAGTGCACCCCCCCCCCCACCCCCTCACCCTTCTTTGTTTCGCGACTGGGTATTTTTCTACGCTTGAAAGACAAGGACCCAGTCACTGTAAATTGAAACCATATGACTTTTCGTCCAGTAAGAAAGGGAAGAAAATGTGCAAAGAACGAGGAAAAAAAAAAAAGGGGGAAAAATATGTCCCGGACTTTAACTCCGCAGGGCTCCTGGTTCCTCATGCCAGAGAAACGTGTGTGAGCCAGGACCGAGGCTTCCACGGTGCCATAGAGCTATCCCTGCCGCTTCCTGGCGATAGGATCCCTTCCCCGACGGAGAGACACCTGAAGAAGAAGCTGAAGGAGCATCTCTCGCTGAGTCTCTTTGTGCGTTGGTGGGTCTCATGCACCAGTGGATATTGTTCTTGTACTGTTCAGTGTTGGCGCAGAAACCGTAGGTGGTCGGTTTCAAGGCTCTCTCCCCGTCTGCCACGGAGAGAGCTGAGAGTGTTTCACATTTCATTTCAAACCACATCGTTTCCTTCGCCACAAATGTCCTTCTCTGGACCAAACCATCGCGTGCCCTGGCTGGAACGTGGCATTTTACAGGCCTGGTCGCATATTGAGGTTTGGATTTCATCTATTAAAACCGGAATTCTTCATGATTCTCTTATTTTTTTGGTACATGCGTAAAAAGGGGGGAAATGCCGGTCTTATCAGCAGCGCTTCATGCAGGTATGTCTGTGTTGCATCAGCTGTAAAAGCGATACGGCATGGCCCTGAAGCATTGTGTGGCGGGTTGGAATCTGACGACCTTTGACCCAGGGGTGAAGAGTTCACAACAGTGGGCCGAAGCCAGGTGAGCCGGTGACCTCTGACCCAGAAACGAGACACAAAGACCAAACAGCAAAAGAAAAAAGAGATTCATCTTTGGCCTACGAGCTTGGAACCTCAATTCCAGTTTCCAATTCCAAGTTCTCACACAAGAACAAAGTCTTGTTTGACTGTGTTCTTGTGTTGTGGTGTTGACAGAGAACTACGATTGGCCCAGTCTGAGCCGTCGCGAGCTCATTGGCTGGCGCTTTCCGAGCGTACTCCCCCGAGGAGAGGGCAACGGAGAGCAGACGGCGGGAGCAGAACTCAGACCACCTTCAAGGAGATTGGTATCCCAGGGGGGAGGGCCTAGGACGGGAACGGCAACCGATAAGAGAGAGAGAGAGATGAGAGAGAGAGAGAGAGAGAGAGAGAGAGAGAGAGAGAGAGAGAGAGAGGAGAGAGAGAGGGGGGAGAGAGAGAGAGAGAGAGAGACCCGCCCACATCGGGACCTGTGACGAGTGTGTCTGTTGACGACCATCACGCTCACACCAAAGGGGTCTCGCTCAACACTCAACCCGCCAGACATGGAGCGGAGCTCCCAGGAATGGTAAACAACCTCAACGTAATCTCAGACGCTCCCTCCTGAGATTTGCCTTGCCCAGAGCGGGTGACCCGGAGCTTGGGGGGGGGGGGGGGGGGGGGGGGGACCATGTCGTCATTCCACTTTGTCCAAACCCATGGGGGCCGATGCCAACGATTCAAAACAAAAAAAAAACGTCATTGTCTGAAATTCGAGATGTGGTTCCCGATATCAAGCGGGGATCAGCGTTTAAGGGGAAGCGCCGGCTGGGTAGCAACGCGTACTCGGTTGTCCCCATGCTGTCTGGAATGCAAACAGTCGCGGCTTGTTTTGTAACCATCGGGGCCCTCTGATCATCTCTAATCTGACGTTTCCTCTCCAATGCTAGCTGGGTCCACCACTCAGAGGGAGATGGCCCCACTTAAGTCTAGGGCCATTAGGCCCCATTACCACCAGGGCCTATATACATATGATGTCAATGACGCTGATAACAAAGCTAGCAGGGGGTCGAGGGCCTTCGTCTGAGTGATTTACTTTCATCGTTGCAGTGCCCCTTTTTCTTTTTTGCACGGTCTGAGAAACCATGATCTAAACATCTGGCTTTTCCATAAACACTTAATTTGATACACTCAATGGTTAAGTTTGAGTTGTGATCCGCGAGACTCAGAATGCAAATATAAACAAAAAATCAAATCTACTTAAGTGGAGCAAGCCTTTTGTGCGTTGCCCAAGGCTTTTCGCTCAACGGACAATTTTTCTATTCCTCACTGAATCCACCCTCTGCTCAAACACACCACGAGCTACATCTGCCATCACAGAGACACCATCTGAGCCCAGTGGCTGCCAGTCATCCATTATACTATGTCCCCTGATCCCGGGAGAGCGGACTCCGAAGCCCGCTCGGTTCTCTGTACACATCCAAGAACGTATTTCATTGGCCGAGGGGTGAGCCTGGAGGAAAGGCTTATCAATTCCTCCTGGCCATTTTCCTTGTGTGAAATGCATTGTGTGTGCGTGGGATTGCGGTAGAAGATAGCGACCGCCGTTGGGTGCAGTGTGAATCGCCTTGTCAGTCAAACTGGCCCACACCCAAGCGGAGGACAAAGATTACGACCAATACAAAGCCACCAAAATGGGAACACTATATCCCCATCTATAAATATACAATTGACTTCTCAGACATGTTATTCAAAGCTAACTCTTATGAGGTACATCCAGTGCATTCGGTTGTACAGGACAAAAAGTAACAGGGGATTTAAAAAACCCAAAAACCTGCAGCATAAGCATGACAACACACAAACACCTTTTAATCACTAGGAGGAGGGCCTTGAAGCTGTAAGGCCTGGGGGGGGGGGGGGGATCTGTCTGTGTGTGTGTGTGTGTGTGTGTGTGTGTGTGTGTGTGTGTGTGTGTGTGTGTGTGTGTGTGGTGTGTGTGTGTGTGTGTGTGTGTGTGTGTGTGTGTGTGCGTTAACCACATGAGAGGCCACCACACCCTCAGCTCTCCGTTTCTCTCTCTTGGATTCCCATAAAGCGGAGAAGCCAGAGAAGGACTTTCCAACCTGAAACATGACCCTTATAATTAGCCCTGGGACCCTCTTCTCCACTCCATCCATCCCCCACAAATGTACAAATAGCGTTTTTTTTTGGAATGCACACAAAAATGTCAACAAGGTGGGATCGCTTTTTAATGGCGGGACGTAATTAACGTACGTGTGTGTGTGTGTGTGTGGTGTGTGTGTGTGTGTGTGTGTGTGTGTGTGTGTGTGTGTGTGTGTGTGTGTGTGTGTGTGTGTGTGTGTGTGTGTGTGTGTGTGTGTGTGTGTTCATATGCAGCGGAGCAGGCAGGCAGCTTTTGAAACGGATGATGATTTCCTGAGTAATTATCAGCGTCCTGACCTTAACTAAAGAGAAGTAGTTAGTGTGTGTGTGTGTGTGTGTGTGTGTGTGGTGTGTGTGTGTGTGTGTGTGTGTGTGTGTGTGTGTGTGTGTGTGTGTGTGTGTGTGTGTGTGTGTGTGTGTGTGTGTGTGTGTGTGTGTGTGTGTGTGTCAGTGTGTTGGGGGTCCTACTGGCTGGTCATAATGGGAACCTGAGAGGACTGGGAGTAAGAATGGGTTGACGCTCCCCAGGGACAGAGAGGACCGGATGCTGTTGAGTCTCAGAGTTTGGCATGAGGAGGGGGGCAAGGGCAGGGCATTTTTGTGGACACACACACACACACACACACACACACACACACACACACACACACACACACACACACACACACACACACACACACCACACACACACACACACACACACACAGACACACAGACACACACAGACAGAGAGCTTTGCCTGCATACAAACTCAACTCCCATTGAACGCCCTGTAGGAAGTTATGGACCAGAATGTACGAGCCTTGTGATTCTAATCACGATACCAAAACAAGAGGTGGAACCACAAAGAAGAAGAAACCGAGGTGGTACAAAGAAGATAGAAGGGGTTAGAAGAAGGGTAGAAGAAGAAGAAGAAGAAGAAGAAGAAGAAGAAGAAGAAGAAAACGAAGAGAAGGTTTAAAAGAAGCAGGTGTAGAAGAAGACGAAGACGAAGATTTGATTCACACGTTCTCCATGTTGTCCACCCTTCCAGCTCGCTGCCCTCTGGTCCTCATGACCTTTAAATGGATTCCTCCCCTGGGTTCCTCCTCGAGTGCTTCCTCAGAAACCCTGTGACGCGTGAGGCCTCCCGCACGGCACGACACGGATGGAAGCATGTGGCGTGATGATTAAAAACCCGGCGCGGGTACCACGTTTGGCGGTCCCCGGACAGAGGAGGGGTGTGTGTCTGACAGTAAGCGCCTGCTCGTTTTCGAACGAATACTACAAAGCATGTCGAGACACGGGAACACACGGCTGCGTGATCATCCCTCAAGGCTCCGCGCGATAAGGCCTCGGACCGTGGGAACGGGGGAGACATCATCAACTCAATCTGGCACGCACAAACGTCTATATCCGATTCCGCCTTCTGTTGAGAGAATTTCTTATTTAATTCCCCCCCCCCCCCCCCCCCCCACTTCTTCCCTTCAAACCCCACCCCAACCTTCCCCGCCCACACACACACACACACACACACACACTCATAGTACCCACTCCCACCCCCCATCCTCTCTCGGGTGTGATGCGGGTAGTCGGAGCATGTCGGGACTTGAACGGCGTTCAGTCGGATAACCCCAGCCATCCCTTTTCTTCCTGTTGTGGCGCCGCCGCCGCCGCCGCCTCTGACACAGCCCTCCGGGAGCGCGTTTGTTTTCGTGAGACACCAGATGGGGGTTATTAATACTCAAGCTGCGAGTCTGAACCGCTTTAACATCCCTCTTCTGCGTCAGGTTACGATCAGTGAAGAAAGAGATCGAAAATAAAAGTTTGGAGCAATCTGCCAACTGGGTCCCAAACCAAACCGATGCCCATCGGGTCAAAAGGATGAGGTCATCTTAATGTCTGCGTGACATCATCACACACAGCAACAAGCTCCGCCCACTACCCCCTCCCCCCTGTTAAACAAAGACCCTGGGGGGTGGGGGGGGGGGGGGGAGTGAAGGGAATGGCAGCAGTGTGTGTGTTGCCCGTGGTTTCCCCAGGACCGGGAAATGGGGTATTTTTCCTCCTCTGAGCAGTTTG
>NC_082398.1:3524890-3546305 GCF_031168955.1 Gadus macrocephalus
TCTCTCCCTCTCCCTCCCTCTCCCTGCTTCAATCTCACTCTCTCCCTGCCTCTCTCTCTCTCATTCTTTGCTCCAATCTCTCTCCCTCTCCCTCTTTGGTCAAGCTCTATCTCTACTTCAATCTTGCTCTCCTTCTCTCTGCCCCGATATCTCTCTAGCTCTCTCTCCCTGCTTGAATGTCTCCCTCTCTCTCCCTCCCTGCAACTCTCTCACAATGCCTAAATGTCTCCCTCTCTCTGCTCCTCTCTCTTCCCCTCTTTCTCTCACTGCTTGCCTCTGTCTCTCACTCATTCTCTCTCTGCAACGCCCACAGAGCAACGGAAGATCTCTTAGCCCCAAGCATGCAATCAACACCAGAAGAGTTAACATAGCCACACCTGGGCGAGAGAGAGAGAGAGCGAGAGCGAGAGCGAGAGAGAATCGCAACCTATGTCAACAAACACAGGGAGCCGGAGAGCCTGCCAATGGCCTCGCAAGAAGTTATTGATGCGTTTGCACACACACACACACACACACACACACACACACACACACACACACACACACACACACACACACACACACACACACACACACACACACACACACACACACACACACACACACACACACACACACACACACACACACATCAGATCTTCTGATTGGTAGCCTGTGATGCTGCAAGGATCGGGGGCAACCCCTCTCTGGTGGACAAGCTTGTCTCAGGGTTTGGGGGGGGCACAAGACAGGCCGAGAGCTAAACATCACCCACATGCAACGGCCCACACGACACAAGCGGTAGGATGGGTGTGGGGGGGGGGAAGGATCTGACGACCACCAGCGCCTCTGTCAGTCGTCAATCAAGGGTTTTCCACGCTTTGTTCAAGAAAGCGACATTATTTGGGATGACAAACAAAACATTCTGGGGGTTTGTTCCCAGGGAAGGGACATCTGTTCCCAGACCTGTCTGTCGAGGATCACAACTGACAGCTGGGAACAGCGGGAGGTGAACCTGTTGCCCCTTGTTTGTTTGGCGTCTTCCTTTGTTTGTTTGTTGGTTTGTTTGTTTCTTGGATTCCTCGCGAGAGCCAGTGACGCACAACGACAAACCGCAGATACACAGCGCCGTGATTGTGTGAGCGGACGCGGACGCGGACGCGGACACACACACACACACACACACACACACACACACACACACACACACACACACACACACACACACACACACACACACACACACACACACACACACACACACACACACACACACGAGGTAACACCCATTGGGGCCCACGTCCACGCAGGGTGGGGGAGACGGAGGGGAGGGTGGGGGAGACGGAGAGAGGGCTGGCGGTGGGTGTTTGCTGCTTCCGAACGCGACAATGCTTGTGAGCCGGAGCGGTGTCTCACGGGCCGGCGGCTGTCCTTGAGCGAACCAGATGCTCCCGCTGACCGGATCAAAAGCGCATCACGATCCAGCGATGTGGTTTTTTCTGTTGGTTCCTCTTCACGACATAACCTCCCACGCAGCTCAGAGGCGGAGTGTGTCAGCCACAACTAGGGCTCCATCGACACAACACAGTGGTATCAGGGAGAGCCAGAGAACACAAACACAAACATGACCCTTTGCTACGACCCACTAAGAAAACACAGCAAAAGGAAGGCAGGGACACGCAATTAACAATGACATTCGATGTGAAGAAGGGCAATTCCTCACCATCTCACCCCTGTTAGACACGGATACCGGTTGGCTATTAGTCAAGGCAAGGTCATCATCTGGCTCCCTGCTCTATGGTCGGGGTGGTGGTGGTGGTAGAGGAGGAGGAGGTGGTGGTGGTGGTGGTGGTGGTGGTGGTGGAGGAGGTGGTGGTGATGCGGGGGGGGGGGGGGGGGGGGGCTTTCAGTAGTAGTGCGCTCTGTGATCTCAGAGTGCAAACCCCGGGGTGAAGCAGAGCCCTTGAAGTGAGAGCCGCTGGAGGAGAGGAGAAAAGGTGCGGATCGGATTGCCTTTGGCAGTGCTTAAACCCCCTCTGTTCACAGCTGTCTGAAAGCTACGGTTCATCCACCAGCCACGACTCCTGCCTGGGTAAATAATCGTGCTTGGATTTGGACACGGTCGTACTGTCGGCGACGGGGAGGAGTAGCCTCTGTAACTGGAGTGGCCTCCACGCAGAACGACTGCTTACCGGAGAGAGGGCCATACGGACGGTGGGAAGCCAGCGCTTTGCGTGTTGCTAATACTGTTATTGCGGCTTCCGAGATGAACCTCAGACGACGGGAAGGGAAAGTGAAACGTGCCTGCAGTTTCCATTTCATACGCACACTCTCGCGTTCACATTGGCCCACTCAAGCAGGGTGCTTTTTATCCAAATCGACTTCCCTGAGTGAGAACAATGAAGCATTTGCGATCAATACCGGAGCGGCGAGAGAATCTAGGCTAAGTGTCTGTGCAACCAACTTTACGCAAACAGACCGAACTCTGCAGGTCTAACACATCGAGCACAAGAACACGGCTATCACACTTGATGTGCCAGACATTTTATTCAAGACACGTTTCGATGTGGGAGTTATGCATTGGTGCATTTTAGAACAAAGAACACCAGAGGAGGAAACAGCCTTCGAGAGGATGTGGACCAGATAGACTTCCACCACCACGGAAAGAAAATACTGCATTCCCACCGGTTCTGTCTCGCAGAAACTCAACCCGATGATGTCTTGCATGCGGTGGATCACGTGGTGCCCCGGCATTGGATTTTTCCACTTTTCGCTACTCCGTGATCAACGGTAACCTAGATACAACCACATGTTTGTGTTTTCCAACCTCCTCTAAATGAGAGAGAGGCGACCTGACCAGTGGCCGTATCTTAAAGCGAGCCGGCCACTAACGCTCAATAAATGCCCACACCACCACAACACAAAGAGGCTCCTCGTATCTTATGTTCACACATGGACTAAGCCCCTCGGAGGGAAACCTAAGGCTGACATGGAAGATAGCAGGAGCACGGAAAAGATTGAGTGTTCATTCCGGAACACGATTATGTTAAAATAATAATTTTCCGGATTCAATTCCGAAAACATAGAAACGATGAATGCATAAATAATGTGAAGGCATGAAGTGAGGCCAAATGCTGCCTCGGAAAATGTGTGTGTGTGTGTGTGTGTGTGTGTGTGTGTGTGTGTGTGTGTGTGTGTGTGTGTGTGTCCATTCTAAACACGGAGCCTTGTGGCGGGCGAGTGTGTAATGTGTGTTCTGTGGGTGTGTCCGTTTGCGGCGGTGATTCATGCACGTCTCTGTACTTAATGTTCTTGTGTTTTATAGCTGTATCCTTTGTGCATGTGTGTGTATGCGTGTGCGTGCGTGTGTGCGTGCAGGCACGTGTGTATGTGCAAGATACATGCATGTTGTGGGCGCTTGTGTTTGTCGCATTAATTGGAATCTGAATGTCAATAACACGCATGTACTGTGCATGTGACTGATGGAGCGAGAGAGGGAGAGGGAGGGCGAACGCGAGGTTGAGATTAAGAGACCGAGAGCGAGAGAGCGAGAGACAGAGCGAGAGAGCGACAGAGACGGTGGGAGTGATCAACAGAGACAGAGAGAGATGCGAAGGGAAAACAAACGACAACCGAAAACAAAGAGAGAATCTGAGAGCAGATCATCAAAGGGGTGCCTGGAAGAATCCCATGGCAACCCCCCCCCCCCCCCCGACATGAGAATATGTCGGCAGGCCGTTCGGCGGCAGTGGAAGCACTCATTAGCGGGGACAAACACCCGGAGGCCGGGGCCGTGGAGGTGGCCACAAAGAGCACTTTGTCGGACCAGGTCCCGCTGCCCCCGGCGCGGCAGAGGCAGGAGAAGAAGAAGAAGAAGAAGAAAAACGCAGGAGTCGAGTTCAAGGCGAAGGAAATGAATGAGGCTGGGAATGAGTAGAAAATGGAGGGGGTGGGGGGGTGTTGGCGTCTTGCCAGTGCACAGGACTACGTTTCCTGTGGATTTGCCCAAGAGAACGGGGCAGAGAATCATGTCCGTCACTCAGCAACGAATGTATCGCATTGCGGTTCGACGTTCATTCATGAATCCACACAGACTGCTGTCAAGTAAATATAAAAGAGAACCAAAAAAAAATAAAAAAACCCAAACAATGTCGACGTGCTTGAGGGAAGCAGTGTGCGTGGGGGGGGAGGCGGTCCCTAAACAAAACACATCGTAGCGTTTTCATCCGTGCAGGGAAATAAATGAGCCTGTATCGGAAGCGTTCAATATTTTTGAAAGCTTTTGAAAGGGATGTGAAAACAAAAACAAAATACAGCACAGAGACGGACAGGCAGGCGCGCACACACACACACACACACACGGACACACACACACACCCTACACACACACACACAGTGTGCCTACCTCAAGGTCGTCCAGGGAGCGCGCCATGCTGAGCCGTTGTCCCGGGCGGCGGGCGGACGAACGGGCCCCCTTGCTCCACGACCTGGGGCCCTGAACACGGCAGAGGGAGCAGGAGACACACACATCAACACCCCCGGATACAACAAGGGCCGGCTCCCAACATGGAGCGCCTGATCCCACATTCAGTCTCACCTCTTCATTCCAGTTGCACCCGTGTTCATGTAGGACGATAACATCACGATATGAGGCAATTTTCCTGTACTTGGTCTATGAACATCCTTGCTGTACCGACGGTGATACGTTGCTTCACCTCCTCCTGACAAATGTACTTATTGTAAGTCGCTTTAGATAAAAGCGTCTGCCAAGTGCCCTGAATGTAAACGTAAATCTTATGAAGCAATGATATTTCGGACCGTATTCCAGCCTTGTCTTAGCAAAGTTTTGTGTAATATGCAATAATAAAACTATTTTAACAACCGGGCAGATATTAAGAATCAGTTTACAGCAGTAGCACTAACAGGAACTTTTAAAACGTCAACATTTGACATAAAAATGGCAATTTGGCCAAGCCGTGTCCCAATGTGTTTCAGATCCCAAGATCAGACCGGGCATGGAGAAGAAGCAAAAGCAGCGAGGGCCTGCGGCTAATGGGAGGTTATGTCACACAGCCGGGACATGCCAGCCCCCCCCCGCCTCCCTGGGGTTCAAGTCAGACATGTCACCAAATGAGCCCCCCGGAATTAGACACAGCCAGCCAGCCCAGCGCCGAGAGGAGAGAGAAACAAGGGGGGGGCCGGAGAGTCATTATATATGAATGGAACGAAAACCACAGAAGGATCCTCACACGTCTGTCTGTTCCTTGTCCTCCTATCCCTCCTCCGAGCACGCTTCAGTGTTCATTACATTGGCCCTCGCCCCCTATTGAATTGCTCTGCGTCGTGCGTCGAGAATAGCTGAACCCAATGCTGGGAGCAGAGACGAGGAAGAATTGCGGGCAATTACGGCGTATGACATGGGCACTACCCTGTAATTTTCCTGGCTTCCTGCGCGAGATTGTCTTCTTTCTAATCTGACGCAGGGGAATTCATGCACACACACCATTACCCGCCACGGTGGATAGTCTAGGACACCGCTTTTTGTGTTTTGGTAGCCAGATTGAGAGGGGTTTTGAAGGACATCGGTTACTTGGAATTGAATAACACATAACACAAATTGAATGAGAGTGGATGGTATTTTTTTGGTGAACATACTTCTGAAGTGAATGTCTTTGTCTAGCACTTAAGGATTTGTGTGTTCTTCAATTACCATTGACCAGTTGAAGGTGAAGTGTTGTGCCAACTGCCAAGATTTGGACTAAAACTATTTTGAATATAAATTCAATCAGACCAATACAGCTTGACAGCGATTTTGTTCATTCTCGTAGCTCCAGAAGGAGCAAAGTATAGTAAAACAGGGACCTCTTGTGGACAACGAGAAGAACTACACTAGACTCAGCCCTTGTTTCATGACAATGACATCATTGACAGACAACAGGTGCCGTCTAGCGCTCGGTTCACGCACGCCCCATGGTTCACACCCACGTATCCGAAAGTGACCGTTGAAACGATGCTATTGTATTTCACATTCCCTGCCAGCAGGAAACAGCCATGACACCCGGGCCGGTGTCTGGGAACTCACAGGGAGCATTTTATACTTCCTGGACTGGTGTGAATGTTTAACAAAACTTTAACACATGTGGTAACAGAAGCTCATTTTATAGACTCACTACGCACAGTGAGTAGTAACACAATGCTATTAAACGGTCAGCATATAATATCCAGCAAAATGCATTGGTAACGTTATTTAACGACACGTGGTTATTTTAAAATGCGTTTCGTAAAATGTAAACCCCTAATCTAATTTATATCGATAAAAATGACTTTTAATCCGAGGCATGAAATGTATGCGTCAGTCGAGGGATATGATTTAAAGGTGCATTATGTTGAATTTAGTGGCATCAAGTGGAAAGGGCAGAAATGGAATATAATATACAACGGTACGTTTTCATTTGTGTATAATCCTACCTTAGTACAAGCCCTTTATATCTACATAGGGAGAGTCCTCTTCTACAGGGCCAACCATGTTTCTACAATAGCCGATTATGGACAAACAGCTCTAGAGAGAACATGATTTTAATTCGTAGACATAATCCGTGTCTTACTTGTTAACCATAACCTATAGTTTTAAAGACAAATGAATCAAATTTATAGATCTCTCAACCTGATCACTTGACACTTGGCTACTCGATGCCTTTGTAGACCACGACATCATTCTGGATCCCCTATTGGCAGCCTAACGGCCAGTACAGGCCTCAGGAGTCTGTTTCCAGAACTTTCTCTGGACTCTTGATATTGACTGAAGTTACACTTTGATTTTCTTTTTTTCTTCCTTAACATTCTAAAAACGGCATTATGAGGTCGTCCGCCTGTCTGACGACGCTGCTGCAAAGGGATTGTGGGTAATGGAGTTTATCTGCTGCATCGTCTCAGAGCAGATTTAGTTTTGTAATTTTATTTTGTCAGGGGGGGGGACTGAGTAGGATGCAATCTGCAACCTCATCGTTAGATGCCATCATATCCTACACACTCGACCTTTAAGAACAAATACATAGAAAATATTGATCTCTGTATGGATCTTCCGTACTCTATTTTCTTACTTTGCTGTGGCCTTCCTTTGCGTGTCTCGTGCTCTGTTCCAGGAACCTTTTGGTCCAGTCTTCTTTGGGAGGCAGCATCGCGCCGGGGTTTCCCAGACCATAGCCGCCCGTATTGATGTGGCTCATGGGCGGGGGCAGGAAGTTGGCGTTAATGCCGGCAAGGCTAACGCTGGAGGGCCAGACGTTAGCCGCCACCGTTTTTTTAGGCTCCGGGGCCCCGCCGTGTCCTTTGGGCCCCTTCTGCCTGGAGAACCACCTCTGGCTGTTCCTGAGGGGTCCCCGGAGAAAGTTCTGCTTCTTCCCCGGAGGCAGGGGAGGCGGCGGGGGCTTGAACTGGAACTCGAGCCTGGGGGGCGGGCCTCCGTAGAAGCCGCTCAGGGCGTCCGGCCCGGGCAGGGACTCGGTGAGGGGGAAGCCCTCGTCCAGCTGGCTGTCGGGATTACAGTGGAGGCTGGGGGTGGTCTGGGCCCGGCCCCGCGGGGCGAGCTCTTCATCCGCCGGGTAATCCCAGGGACAGCTGGGGAGGTGGACCCCCGCGTGGCTCCCACCCGGCGCCTCGGCCAATGGGGGGAAGTCCCGCTCCGTCCGCTCCTCGGGGGGCGAGGCGTTCCCGATGCCGCTGTCTCCGGTGCTGCTGGCGCTGCCCCCCTTGCCCGTGCCCCGGCCCTCCTCGTCCACGTCCTCGTCCTCCGGGGCCGGCGGCAGGGCCTCCGCGTCCAGCCGGACCCGGATCCGCTCCACCGCCTCCCCCATGTCGCCGTACAGCACCGACACAAAGTGGAGCACCTCCTGGGGGGCCGGGGGGAACTCCAGGCAGCCCGCCGCGTCGGGGTCCGGGGTGCAGCGGAACCCGAAGCGCCCGGCGATCGCCATGTGGTCCCGGTGGCAGCCCAGCTCCGGGTCGACAAAGAAGACGTGGCAGGACGCCCGGAGGGGGCCCTCCTGGGGGGGCCGGACGTCGGAGACGTGCGCCGTGGTGACCAGGCAGAAGAAGCGGCCGTCCTCGGCGCAGACGGCGCCCAGCAGCAGGTTCTCGGCGGGGAACGCCGCCAGCACCGCCCCGGCGTCGTCGCAGAGCCGCACGCAGTCGAACATGACCTTCATCAGCACCAGCGTGTGGGTGTCCTGCTCCGTGCCCAGCTGGCGGATGCACTGGCGGATGGCCTCCAGGCAGGACTCCTCCGACTCCACGCGGCTCAGGAGGAGCTCCGTGGAGCTCAGGTAACCCACCACCATGGTCATGTTCAGGAGGCTCCAGTCCGCGCCGGCCTCGTCGGGGTCGCTGCAGACCGAGTCCCCGTCCTCCGTGCCCTCCTCCTGGGGCCACTCCACCAGAGAGTCCAACCGCTGGGCCCAGCGCGACAAGTCGGGCTCCGACACGGGCCGCGGCTTGGTCTCAGCCGGCCCGCCGGGGCCACACACCGACGGAGGGGCCGGGTCCTCCGAAATGCCGCGGAACACACCAGCCTTTCGGTACAGATCCTTTCTAACGCATTCGTCCTCGTCGATAGCGGGCGTCCCCGGGCTCCGCCCTTCCGCCAGCACGGCCAATCGCAGGGGGCCGTTGCAGCAGGTGCCAATCAACTGAACCACGGTCTCGTGGGGGAGGTGGGAAACGTCGGCGCCGTCGACGGCCATGAGGCGGTCTCCTTGCTTCAGGCCCACCTGCGCGCCGGGGCCACCCTCCAGGATGGCACTGAGCAGGCAGGGGCCCTGGCCCGTCACCGTGAAGCCGTAGCCGGCGCGACCGCGTACGACCTCCAAGTGTCTGACGTCCCCCGGGGGGGGGTTAAGTTCGAGGTCGAGACGCCGGCGCACGCCTTCAGGCTGCCCCATGATCCTCATCCGTGTTGTGCGTTTCCCGTGGGAACCGCGACACTTGTGTTTGTTTGGTTTGAGTGCCAACACCGAGGTGCTGTTGTCATCCTGAGTGTACACAAAGAGACACAGGGTTTGATTTCGACTCATCGACTCATCATTTGGAATACTTTTTATCATGCTTTTTCTTATTTTAACCAAAATAAGACAATAAATTCCAATGTTTGGCAAACTTTCTTTGCCCAGGCATCGTTTTATTTTTTGACCAAGGAGTGACAAAAGGTAATTCTAAAACCGACAGATTGCATTTAATCGAATTCCCCCCCTCCACCCACACAACACTGCCAGCTGGACTCGCCTCCTCAAGAACAGTTCAATCACAGACCCCCAAACCCCCCTTCCTCCGCCTGTTCAGAATGACGTAAACACCACCCACTTTAGTGCACTGATTTCTTTATTTAACTCATTTTGAAATATTGTTTTGACTTCAGGCACGCGTTGTGTGAAGCGGTGGCCTCGGACTTTAACCGGGTCACCGGGTAGAAGGTTCACACAAGTTGAATGTTTGTAAAAATCAAATCACAAAATCACAGCATAGCGGCTGCTTCACAAGAGTCACATTGCGGAGTACAATTACCTATTCAGCTCCTCTGGAGTTTGGTCCAACTTTCCAAGAGGTATCCGAGTGCCCTTAGAACGACGGGAACCTACACGTGTACATTTGTTTGCATCAAAACTTCAAAGATTCCCTTTTTTTTCACCAAGTATCCCCCCTCGGTGTAGAAGTGCATATGGACCGAGCGACACCCCCTCCATTGACTGCTGGGATTACAAAGCGTCTTTCATAGTAACCATGACACCGTAACGTCTACGGGCCACGTGACACGTCCTTGATCCAATCGGGGCGTTTGTCCTGCTCAATATTCAAATGTTTGAAATGATCCCATTGGCTGTGAGTTATCGGGGACTAACAGTTTGAAACGTGGTGTTATGCGGATTACGAATACAATGGCCTGGGAACGCACACTATGGCCTGTGTAAACATTAGGAATTGTGACTAAGTTAATTAAATATGTTAATCGTGTGGTTACATTGTTTTGTTGCAAAGTGTAGTACTACAAATAATACACAACAAAACATAAGGAAGTTACATATTACACAAGTACCATTAGGGTTAGAAAAAAAAGAATCCTTCCTTTTCCAATACAGTTGTATTTGGCAGTGCAGAGGTACATCGGATAACTACCTGACCTTATTCTAACAACTATATATTCTATCATTGGCTTTGTTGAATGAACTGCACTGACATGACCTTGTTCCAGTCCACTCGTTAACAATGCACCTGGTCAAAGGGTAGTAACGGCTCCAGGCACTGCGTTACAGAACCCGTAACACACCTTCAATGATCCTATTGTGTTAACACCAGCCACAGATTCACTTCATAATCGATCATAAAATAGAAGGACAGTAGACAGTGGTGACTCAATGATTTATTGGCTTAACATCGCATAAAACGGAGCATATAGTAATATTCGGCATATCATGTTCATGCTAATAAATCCTCTCAGAAATGCAGTGAATGAACAATACAATGAATGAACACGTAGGTTATGGGTGGATATTTAAATGTTATAGCAAGATCTCTGTTGATAAAATAAACATGTAGCTTTTGCCAGAGTCACCTCTATGTCGACCACAGGGCTCTCAAGATTTGAGTTCAGAGTGAGATTTTTTGGGGGGGGGGCACATGTATTAACATTTGACTGCATACAAATGTGTCCACAGACATGGTGACTAATGTATGATAGCAAGCATTATTGGCCCTTAACACTAATATATTCAGAAACAACACAGCCTCAAAAGGCTATTGGCGTAAGCAACACCAGTAGAGTCATATACTTTCTCCTGAACTTTTAAACGTTGCAAACGTGCAAAAACATAATTATATATTTATGAGGCATTCGGTCCAATGCTTAAAATATATCTGTGGCATTCAGTAGGCCTTAAGTGGTGTGGTAAAGTGTGTAAAGTAAGTGTTTCTTTCTGTTCAATAGATAGAACTTTATCAATCCCCTGTACGAGCAATTTGTTAATGTGTGTCCCTATAAAACCATGATGGTAAAAAAATAAATACAAAACATGACGGTAACTAAGTAAGTCAAACCGTCCAATCTGAAGGCTCTACTTAACCACTTCCACTAATGCAAAGTGAACAGAACTGAGTAGGGGAGGGCGTAGCCTAACTAGTTTGTGAACGGCCCAGAGAAACGCAACGCAAATTCAATGTGAATGTGAACATGTATGAGGCTTTAACCTTCCTGTCGTGTTCGGGTCAAATCTGACCGATTTCCATTTCATCATAAATATTGTGTTTTACATTTATTTGTCTCGAGGGCTTATGATATCCTCCACACTAGGCATTTGAACATACAATTGCTGATCACTACTTTCATTGAATTTTAAGTTGTTTAGTCAACTTTGTAACACCTGTGGTGTAACCCTAACCCTAACCCTAACCCTATGAATGGGTGATCCTAGATTGTGTTCATCCATCAGATAGTACACAACCACAAATCCACCACCACCACCACAGGCACACACACACACACACCTACACACAAACACACACACACATACTTTCACGCACACACACACCTACATGTACACGCACACACATACACGTTCAGGCACGCACACACACACACACTCCACCCCACGTGAACCCCTTTCAGACTAAACAATTAGGTGTCCTCTCTTTCCCGTGCTTATGTACCTATCCCCCCACGTGAACCACACTTTCAATACAAAATTCAGGATATCTTCTCACAGATCCCCTATATATGGCCGCTCTCCCCCCAAAACAGGGGCAGAAACGGAAGAGATGCGAGCTCTGTGCCCCTAGAGACAATGAGACAAGTCTTACATGTTTCAAATGTGATGCATACGTTTGCAAGGCACACTGCGACCTGATTGCAAAATGCCACTCCTGTGTGTCGACACACACACATGTGGTCCCGTATCATGTTAGACATGGTACGCGTGCATAAGGTGAGAGATCAAATAAATGGACCTCATAATGCACCCTTTTCTCAATGTCACAAACCAACCCTGAGCGTCTTCAGAACACACGTGCTACAGAATGGACGTCCGTCACTCCTCACTCCGTACGACAACAGCATCAGCGTGAAGGAAAAACGGTGCTACGGTGGGGAGGCCAGGTATGGCCACCCCACACACACACACTGAAGCCTATGCCAGCTGAGGAACAGCTCGGGCTGACTGTTTTCCAGCGAACGTACAGTGACAACAAGTGCGCCATGTCCTTTGAAGATGAACTCTTTTTGAAAATTACGGAGAAAGAAATTCAGCAAGATGAAAAGAACAACTGGGTAGCTCCCCTACCATTCAAGTCACCTCGTCCTCTGCTCCCAAGCAACAGAGAGCAAGCGCTGTACCGTCTCAGCTCTCTACGGCGCACTCTGAGCAGAAACGCTGAGATGAAGCAGCAGTTCTCCTCCTTCATGGGAAAGCTGTTAGAAAACCAGCACGCATTTAAAGCATGGCATCAGTGTAGCAGGCCTCACACTCCTGAAGAACGCGCAGCAGCGAGGAGACTCATAGAATAGAGACTGTTCAAAGAGACTCGTTTCCAGGCGAACGTGCTGCTCTTCAAGCAGAGAAATTCCCAATTCAAGTCCGCTCCCGACCCTTGACCCCTACATCAGTGACGGCCTGCTGAGGGTAGGAGGTCGTTTCAGATATTCCTCCCTGGAATCAGAGGTAAAACCTCCCATTATTCTCTCCAAAAATAGCCATGTCACTAAACTGCTTGTGGAGCACCATCATATACAAGTGAAGCACACGGGGCGACAGTTCACAGAGGGGGCCATCAGAGCGGCTGGACTGTGGATTGTCGCTGGCAAAAGGCTGGTCAGCTCTATCCTCCATCACTGTGTGACGCGCCGTAAGCTTAGAGGGAAACTGGGAGTGCAAAAGATGGCTGACCTCCCTCCAGAGCGGCTCGACACCTCTCCACCCTTCAGCTACGTGGCGCTGGACGTATTTGGACCATGGACAGTGGTGACCCGACGCACCAATCAGGGGGAGTGTTCTGCCCTCAGAATAGTATTCATGTTCTGCCCTCAGAATAGTATTCATGTTCTGCCCTCAGAATAGTATTCATGTTCAAACTTAAATGCACTTAAATGATTGAATGAATGTAGTAATATTTACATGATGAGAACCGGACTTTTATTTTGAAGTGTTAAAGTAGGTTACGTGTTGTTTATACTTGTTGCAACCGTAGCTCAGTACGAAAGACAGTCGGTCATTTGGTGAATGTTCTCTTCCCTTCTCACGCTCATGAAAGCAATGGCTCTAAGTTTATAATGCAGTATGTAATGTATGAAGATATCTAGCATTCTGAAAACGTGATGTTTAGTTAACTAGATAATGAGCTAATGTAAAGTGTGAGCCTGCGTTAGATTAGCCTATTGTTGCTATGAGCGGGCTCACTTTCGGCGCGTAGTCCTAGTTATTCTTTCTAGGTTCATTCCTTTCTGTTTATTAGCAACTTGTGCTGTAAGGGAAACTAAGGTTTTGTGTTTACAGTTTCACTCTTGGTATTGACACAATATAAAACAGGAGATAAAGGGAGCAAGACGCTCCAATCCTGGCTCAAGTGTGCTATATCTGAGTTTGGCTTGCTGTTAAACTGCGATAACGTAGAGATACCTAACGCGCAGGGAGAACAGTACACACACACACACGCACACAATGTGTTCATGTTGATGTTCTGTGAATTTGGTCTCTGTTTAGATTTTTCTGTCTTTTTTTTTTACAATAAATGTTAATTTTGGAATACAACTTTCAATTTCTGTGTCTATTCACTGCAGTTACTCATGTAAACCACTAGTCTGAGACATTGTTTACAGGTTAAAAGGGAGTTCAATAAAATTTAGTAATGATCATTGGTTTTTTTGTTATTGTAAGTGCAGTTAAAACAGGCCGGTCGAATTTGACCGGGAGCACCAAAGTAAGGGGGGAGAAACGAACACGACACAAAGGTTAATAAAATCCCGGACGATTTTGAAATTCCGCCACACATTTTTTTTTAAAAGTGCCTCAAAAATAGGGCATGTCCGGGCAAAAGAGGACGTCTGGTTACCCTACGTACGGGAAACCCATTTGATTCCTACCTGTTCAACTGTTTAATAGCGGCCCAAATTGGTGGGCGCTATCCTGGTAATTTCTCTGCGTGAGAAATACGAAGTGTGGCGTGTGAGCGTGGGCATGTGTTGAATTGCGTGAGACTTGAGAGCCCTGTGTCCATAACCTTTCTTTATATAACATACACTTTTCAATATAGAACAATTGTGTTAAAAAAAATAAAAATACTATTTTACTCTACAAAAACAGAATGTTTTGAACGAAACCATCCATGTCTATATACAATATTGACTGAAATCATGAGCTGAAATAGTTGCATGAAGATTTCAAGGACGGTACAATGGTTTGGTTTCCCACCCTATTCTGGCACAAACGCAAAAATAAAAAAATATAGTTGGCTAGTCAGCATCCTATGCAATCAATCAAAGACTATCTTCAGCATGACACAGGGACAAATGATCAATGGACTGCCTCCAAAAGGCCCCTCCTCTCCATACCGGCTCATCCTTCCCATGCATCTATAAATATCTACAAGAGAACACCCTGCGACGTCCGTCCCTCAAACCTCTTCCAGGACCTTCCGTCGTCACACCTGGGGGGAGGGCTGTCTCGCGTCTCACGGCTTCCCCAGTTCTTGGGCCCCGCCCTGGGCCCACGGTGTGGCCGAGCCCGGGAGGGTGGGCTGCACCAGCTTCTCCAGCAGGTTCATCATGCGTTCCTGGAGCTGCAGCGTCTGGATCTGGAGGAAGTTCTGCTGCTGCAGGGCACGGCGCACCTCCCGACTGCTCTCCTCCATGGAGCGGCTCATCCTGCGCTGCTCCTGGAGCATGGCCCTCATCAGACGCAGCTTCTTCCTCTTCATGGACACCAGCTTCCTGTCCGCGCGCTTTCTCTTCCCCGGGCGGGAGCTGCAGGGAGACATGGGGTTTTGAGTTGAAAGGGTACGCTTGTTTTACCTGAAAGTAATGTGTCTGAAGGTTAAACATAGGGTAGGCCGTTTTGATTTTTGGGTTTCTTTTTTTTGTCAAAAATATGCTTGACACCCTGACGGCAGTCAACAAATCAAATGCTCTGACAAAGAAAAAGGGAAAAAACCTGAAGGTCTGGTTTTTTTTGGTTGGATACTTTCAAAACAACTTTAAAAAATGATGAAAGATGAACTTTCAAAACAACTTTCAAAAATGATTAAAGATGAACTTTCAAAACAAGTTTAGTCTGACTGGTTTATCCCCAAAAATCGACCCTAGCTTGAGTTGTGGATATGCAAGAAAATAATGAGTAGCTGGAACTGGACCTTTTGGTTGGAGTTTTGTTTGTCACATATTCAACATGAAAGAGGCAAAATTGTTCTAACATGCTTAGAACGCCAAGACCGACGCGGGTTTACATGCAGGTAGAAACCGGACTATGATCGAGTTATCTAGGTGTTCTTATACGATCTCGCTTGTCCGTTCATGTACCGATTTCGGTCCGAAGTAGATTTGGTAAAGGTCTTTACATGCATTTTAAAAGTCTGGTTGAGGTCTTATTCGTTTCTTTATCCGATAATGACTCTGCGTGCAAACTCACTGAGTGACATCACCTGTAGTATGTCCCAATTGTATGCATACTGTGTGCAACCGTATGTACTTTGTAAGGGTAACTACAGAAAAAAGTATGAGATTTGGAATGCAGTCTGGGGCTGCTTGTGGCTGCACACACTGAAACATTGGATAAACATGCACACAGGTTGAACCAACCATCCCGACCACACACACACACGGAAGATGGCCGACACGAAAGCTCACCTAACCCTAACATCTTCTCTATGTATCATGTAGTCATAACTCTGATCTGATGTGTAAACTGATAGACACATCCACACCCTGTGTCCAGTAAAAGCGTGTCGCATGGACTTTGCTACAGTGTGGTATCGCTTTGACCACAGGGGGCGCTATACCTCACGGCCTAAACCTAAACGGGCCAATACGTGCACACTCGTTCACACACACATACACGCACACTTCCTTCACCAACTCGCCTTGAGTCCAGTGACTGGACGCTGTCCGAGCTCAGCGAGTCGATCACTTCCTGTTTCATCTCCATCTCGTCGGAGGAGCCGGTGTACTCCGGCAGGAAGCCTATGAGGCCCCCGGCTCCGCTGCGGGTCCCGGGCCCCTGGCCAAACAGGCCCTCCGAGGACTTGGTGGAGGAGGTGGAGGGCCCGCCCCCGGCCGCTGCGTGGAACTCGAAGGAGCTGAGCCGTCCGTTATCCGGCGGCTTGGACAGGATGGTCTCGATGGCCTTGAAGTAGGGCCAATCAGGGGCCTCGCTGGCCTCCTCGCTGTTGCATTTGAGTCTCCTAGAGAGCGATAGGAGATAAGAGAAGGGGGCGGGGTCACGACCAATGTTATGGTGAACGGTGGAATTCAGTGAACGGCCTTCAGAACAGGGAGGGAGAACAACCGAGAGGGCCTCATGCTGGACCCTATCAGGGTTTAAACCTAAACACACAATCTGAACGAACCAAACCCCTGGGTTACCTGTACTGGAAGGACATGTTGGTGATCTTCATCTTGATCTCCTCCTTGTGGCGCAGTTCGCCGGTCAGCTCCAGGAACCTCTGGGACATCTTCTCGTACACCTTGGCGTTCCTCTTGCTCAACTTCAGCTCGTTGTGATGCTCCTCCCACACGAAGAGCAAGGCCTTCATCTCGCCGTCGGTCCAGTTGCGGGCCCGCCTGTGCTTCTCACTGTGGCCGGGCAGAAGGTAGCTGAAATTGTCCTCTGAAGCCATTGTTAAAAACAGCCTGTTTTCCAACCTATTGCACAGAACAGTCTTTAGAGTGTGTGAGGGTAAAAAGCCCTTTTGCCTTGCTGAGATCTCTCTCTAGACTTTACAGTGAGCAGCCCTGTGCATTAACACACAGTCACCGCCAGCTAACCGTCTCCTTTCCCCCACACAGCTTAGCTGAAAGAGCCCTCAAAATGGGGCCTAAGGCAGGAGAGAGATCCGGTTAAAAGCTTTTAGTAGAGGGGGGGGGGGGGTTCGTCACAAGTTGCCCTGGCAACGGTGAAAGGGGCCCTCTGTTTTCCCTCCCTTTTTCCCTCCCTGGCCACTCCCACCAGCGCCTTTTCTCGCGCGGGCTCCGCTGGCTCCACAAAAAGCTTTTAGCTGAAAGGCTGCAGTGAGAGAGCGCGAGAGGCTGCTGACAGCTTTGAAATATAACACTCGAGGGAAGGGCGGGAGAGGTGAGCGAGGACACTGGCGGAGAGGGGGAGGGGGTAGTGTGTTTCCTTGGCAACTAGACTACGGCAGGCTGCCAATGCGCGGTTGCTTTTTAAAAGCTTTTTAGTAATAGACAAGTCTATTGTGGCCGGGAGTAAGAGGATTTGCCTCAGCACCATCAGCGTTTAAGGAAATACTTTCAGTTGGCACGCACTAAAAAAAATAACAAGCATGCGTTTAACACGAGGGGAGAGAGGAGACGGGCAGAAAGTCAGGCGGAGAGACAGGCAGAGACAGGCAGAGAGACATGCACTGACTAGATCAGCCGTCCACACATATCCACAGCGAAACGAGAATGCATGGTTAAAATGCGCATTTCACATAAGTATTATATTAAAATAATGCGCTCGTCTCTCTCTCTCTCTCTCTCTCTCTCTCTCTCTCTCTCTCTCTCTCTCTCTCTCTCTCTCTCTCTCTCTCTCTCTCTCTCTCTCTCTCTCTCTCTCTCTCTCTCTCTCTCTCTCTCTCTCACCGAGGTAGCAGGCCTACACAGATCTTTGACTCATCTCACTTTATCTTCATTATAATTAGTGCCACTTTTTTGCTCTCTGTCAGTCTTAACACGACTTCAACCCGATTAGGCTCAACTGATCTGGCCAAAATCATTGCCCATCTGCTCCTAAACTTAACTGACAGTCGGGCGATTGACCGATGTATTGTTGCATATACGCAATTTGGTAGCTCTGGCAATTGGGAATGAAATGATCATTTGAGAGTTGATGTGACATGGGCCAGGCCTAGGGGTCTTCTGTAATGTGTACCATCAGTATTATGTCTGAGTGGTCTTGTTGACTGAGTAACAGATGGCCCTCTAGATGTCAAATTCCTGAGGGAATCCTCTTAGTGGAATTATGATTCTAACATTTTTGCTGTTAGATCTGCTTTCCTTTAGAAGGATTATTTAAGTTTAATATAATTGCAGTTTATAGATGGACCCCATTGTCATAAAATATATAAATAGGTCTTATTCATAAACCTTCCAATTTGTAACATTATATGTTTCAGGCTTGGTAATGTTATTTTCCCTTTGTTTCCTTCCTCCATTTAGGTGGACATAATCCACGTTTGTAATCCAAGAGAGTAGACAGACTAATCTAGAGTTAAGGGAGTCATTCAAAAGCCGGCTATTTAACAATAATGTAATTGGCTTACTGAGAGCAAAGTCCCAGCAAGTCATTTTCTTTGTACATTTGTTGGCATTTCTTCATGCATAAAAAATATGGGTTAAACAGTTAGTTCAATACAGCCTGCATATATTATGTTTATCACTGGTTGGCCTATATAATTTGGGAGATTGATAACAGAATGTATGCACACTTATTTTGAATTGGATGTTTTTTCAAGTAGCAATAGCCTACATGCCTATTTTAATAACACTTTAGCGAAGTGGAATATTTGATTATCCATTGCATGTAAATCCTTATTTCAATAAGTATGTAGTCCGATCCAAGAATAAATTAGTTGTTAATAATTGGCAGCCTGTTACATGTTTTATATTTTGAAGTAGCCTATTTTAACCCTTTAACCTCAAATAAGTCACATATTTGCTGTCAATGAGTCTAAATCAGTGCCGTTTACCTTGAAGAGGTCTGAATAATTGTTAAAATGTGAAAAGGGACTGCCGTGAATTAAATTAAAAAAAAATCCAATTAGTGTTCAGACAGGCACCTGCACAAAACTGAACTGACACACGGGTCATTTTTACAAATTTAATAGTCCCACTGTACTGAATATTCAATGCAAGTTGCCAACTTTTTTATACATGTTACTGCGGCCATTGAATCACCACCTAATTTGTACAGTTTTCATTTACCAGCTTTTTAAAATAAAAATAAAACAGTCTTTGGATTCAAAACACTGCCCTCAGCGAAGGATAACTAGATTAACATTTCTTTTGGAAAAGGGAATAAAACAGTGAGAATATAAAAATAAGACACTTTATGCATGAAAGCAATATGTGGCCACAAGAACCGATTGTTCCTAAAATAATTGCAATGAGATGTGTATAAGAATCAGCAATCCTGGGCTAATTTCTAGAGAATAGAATTTAATTGGTTTTCGGACAGAAATGTAACCACCAAAAAAATGCATCTCTTAAAATAGACCAGTAAAATGACATGCTGTTACAGTGTACACAAGTAATATTTTACTTTTAACTAAAAGGGGCCGTACTTCACCATGTTGGAACCAGAAATGTTTGCACTTCAAAATAAAAATCACTCACGAAAACCTCCAGACATGACATGAAACAAAACATTAAATAAATAAATCCTCCAGAGTGCGGCTCTGATCTGTAGTTGTATCTTAGAAAACGTTTAATGTAAATTTTGTGCACATAAAACACATACAAACAGCGCATACATAAAATAGAAAGTATAAATGTCTAGTTTTCACATCGGCCTACACCAGTACACATCGTTGTGGGTCTTTTAAAGTAAAAGCGCCGTGTGGCCCAATCGACAGGGCCGTTTGAAAACAAGTCGAGCTGATGGTTTGCTTCTAGAGCGTCGTTCTCTAACCGTTTCTCATATAATGGAGGACGGGGGGGGGGGGGGTATATTTGTCGAGGTGATAACAGTGGGTGTTTGTTTTTCGATTGACGAGATTAAGCGTCTCGTTTGAAACGGTATAGTCACTCATAAGGAGTCCAGAGAGTGTTCTTTGTGCAAGACTAATGGCGTTAAATGTTTGTTTGGTGTATAACCAATCAGTAGGCCTAACCCCTTTGGTTGGAACGGAGGTATTCGAGATCTGTCTTTTGATAAACCCAAGGAAAGAATAGGAAAAAAATAAACACATTGTGTGCCTCTGCTCGGACACACTAAGTAACGTTGATATGTGCAGCCTTTACCTAAAATCTAAAATTGATTTACCAAAGGGGGTTGGCAAGTAGTATAGAAAATCATCACAGCTATACCTATAGCTTGTCCTTAGCCATCAATCGCTCTCTTTCTCTCTCTATCTCTCTCTCTCTGTCATAATTTCTGTCACATCAAAGTATGCTGTTAAATATGGCATGTAAAAGTATATATAAATGATATCAATGGAAACAACGTCAGATAACATATCAAGTATTCATATTATACAGCAATGCATTTTCAAAATGATAGGATTTAGACGACCTAAAAAGGAATGTAATCCCCAACACGAACCACTAGAGGTCAGAAAACATCCATGCTGTGATGTTCAGTCCCACACTTGAAATATTTTAAAAGCAGTTTTCTGAATTGTAAATCTGTTATTTTTTCACCTTTGTTCAACCTACCGTCCATCGACAACTTTGTTATCATATAAAAGAAAAACACTGATATTCTATGATGAAAATTCCACCTTTTTCCCTTCTCTTTCATCGTTCAAGTTAATTTCATTTTTCCCTCGACTATGATATCATATAGCAGCACTATTGGCAAACTTCACCGTTTCCCAAAATCAGAAAAATTAAGAGTTAGTTACATTCTTGATATCCTTTTTCTGAACTCCACAGTATAAATGACACGTTTTCTTTTTTTTAAATCTAAACACAGTTGAATGTGCACAGTGATCCCCAACACTTCACTGAATAACCGTTGCAATCTCGACACCATTGTTGTTTCAGGAAAAAAGGAAATAAATCAATGATTCCCCATTTAGTGTAGGAAAACTGATTATTCATGCAGTCGGTCGAGACTTCTGAAGCCCAGCGGTTGGAGCTGGAGTTCTAATCTCTCTATTTTTAAGGTGTCCAAAGTTTTCGCACTTGAATGAGTGTGTGTTTTGTTTTTGAGTCGTACTTCATCTCCCTTTTATCCACTCTCAAGTCAGTTCTGTTTGTTAGTTACCGTCACTGCTCAATAAAAAAAAAAACAAGAAAAACGTTTTCTTTCCTCCGACAAACTCATCGGGGTTTGGCGAATCTATCCCGACACCTCGGCAACGGTTTATCATTGTTTCGGACACTCACCGTCGCTCCGATGTCTCAGGAAACCTCATCTTCTGGTTGCCGGCGACCCTTCCCTCCCCACCTTTGGCCCCCGTCTCCATTCATTGTCTCGCTCTGTCTTTCCCCTCACACCTCCCCTTCCTGCTCTCCCATTGGCTCAGG
>NC_082398.1:3546405-3566405 GCF_031168955.1 Gadus macrocephalus
GCCCTGCTCGTTATCTGATGGTGTGTGTGTGTGTGTGTGTGGTGTGTGTGTGTGTGTGTGTGTGTGTGTGTGTGTGTGTGTGTGTGTGTGTGAGTGTGTGTGTGTGTGTGTGTGTGTGTGTGTGTGTGTGTGTGTGTGTGTGTGTGTATCTGTCTTTAATACAGTCACGGCTCATTAAATAGCAATAGGAAATCTGGCGCCGTAACACTGACGGGCAATATGGGTAATTGCTTAAGTACCATGTAGTCCTCTTCCAGAGGCAGAGCTCCACTACACAGCTCTGCCACTACCTGTTTCAAGGGCACCACGATAACCGGACCTCCATGGGACTATGGTGAGGACAACTGCAATCAGATCCATCATGCCTCTGGATGGACGTTGAAATCGCTTCTCTCCGCATCTGAAGACGCTTGACACGAAAACAAGTGATAGAGCGCGAGAGCGTCTGACTGACTGACTGACTGACTGTCTGATGGAATGACGGATTGACTGACGGAATGACAGAGAGAGAGAGAGAGAGAGAGAGAGAGAGAGAGAGAGAGAGAGAGAGAGAGAGAGAGAGAGAGAGAGAGAGAGAGAGAGAGAGAGAGAGCAACATTTTAAAACCAAAATAGCGCCTACTCCCTCCCTTCCATCAACGGTCAACAATCGGGACATTGTGCTGGTTGCTTGGTTTGCACACCGATGTTTTGAGGGGCAAGATTCAACTTCAATGGCCGACGCAATTGTTTTCGCCACAAGCATCCGAAAAGTTCCACATGCAGCACAATGAGGGTACGGAATTAAATGGCTGCCTCCCACTAGTCCTCAATAAAAACCTTGGAAAATACAACCCCTCATGACTTTTCTGTTAAATAAAACTGTCAAACGAGACCTCCATAAGCACATAACACACAAACCTAATAACATGGAACATACATCGACATAGAAGACAGAATCACAAAACAACGGAAGAGCCGGTTGGTCTGAGATGAGCCGTGAGCAAACTCAAATCGCAACGAGGCGCACTGGCACAGCCAATCAGAACACAGCCTCACAGTCCCTCCCCTCACTAACAGCCAATCGGTGGCTCTGCCATTTCTTCTTGCATATTACATACAGCTCCTTTAAGTGGCGTGAGCACGGTGGAGTAGGGGTTTATGGGGCTTGTTAAAGCAGAATTCCGACCTGTTATGAATTGCTGAGGGGTAGGTGGTGTAGGGTATGAGCTAAAGTGTAAATGGTAAATGGACTGCATATAAATAGTGCTTTACCTAACCAGTGGCCATTCAAAGTGCTTGACAGTTATAGAGTGGCAAAGTCACACCCCTTCCGGTAGAGCCCATGGGACCTATGAGATCGAAAAATATGAATGGGTTTCAAGGGAGAGAAAGTAATTATTTCTGGTCCCAGTCTTTATATGCCCCGGATTACACATATGTCGTTTGTGGATTTAAATTATCATTTTTAATGCAAAGAAAACTAAACATTTTCGTGAAGAAGTTTGAAATGTTAATGTTAATGTTGTTTTTTTTCCAAGGGGAGGATAAAAGCATCAAAAGAGGTGAAAACCATTATAAGTTTGGGCATGTGGAGAGGTTCAGTTATGCCGATGGGGAGATTATCGGTCTTGTCCACGCCAGTCGCAGCGAGCGCGACGGCACATACGAGACATGTAGTCTTTCTCATTGTGTTTTCTCTACAGCCTATAACTGAACAATTGCACAATAAACGGTCAAACTCTTGACATGAAAAATTATCATTTAAATCCACAAACAACAAATGTGTAATCCGGGGCATAAAAAGACTGGGACCAGAAGATAATTACTTTCTCTCCATTGAAACCCATACATATTTTTCGACCTTATAGGTCCCGTGGGCTCTACTGGAAGGGGCGTGACTTCGCCACTCTATTGGCGAACATTCACCCATTCATACACACGTTCACACACTGTTTTGCCCAAGGACCCCTCGACACTCAGCTAGGAGTGGGATCGAACTAGCAACCTTCCGGTTGCCAGTCAAACCTGCTTAACAATAAGGGTACATTAATGAACCATGAATAATCATTAGTTAATGCAGAATAAAGCATTATTATGTAGCATCAGCCTAGGTATAAGGGGTAGAGCTTCAGTATTTTATCATTTATAAATGAATACCGTAGCTAACATGAACACCATGTTCAGTAGTCTCAACACACTATCTCCTGAGCCAGTGACGCACACTTTGGTGTAGCATGAGATAACACTATAAAGCACTCAGAGATCTTACATCTCCAACACTATTTCCACTTCATAACGTCATCCCATCACCCTCCCCCCCCCCCCCCCCCACAAACAATGAGCCTCAAAAAACTTTTCGGCAAAGGTCAGAAGCATAAAAATAAAGGATTTAAAACCCTAAAACTAAAACAAAAACAGAACCCTGATGTAACTTGCAGTTTATCCCGCTGCCGTTACAAAACGTTCGAAAGAGTCTGAGGATGATTTATTTAAACCAAGCCGGAGACAAACAACACACCTAACTGTTAATACACATCACCGCTGATGAAAATTGTTTCACTTTCCCAACAAACTCGCAGAGCTTCAGAGCTGTCTCCCGCGAGAACGCAATCCATCACACTAACCCAACCAAATTGATTGCTCGTATATCATTTTCACAGATCTACAAACCGGATCGCCTTTCGCTCCCTTTCCCAATCCCCTCCGAAGGCAATGTGCGAAGTCTAATTCCCGTAATGAAATTTAAAAACGTCCACGATGAGCTTGACCCCCCCCCCCCCCCCCCCTCCCTGGCAATACCGTTAACGGCCCATAGAGGGGGCCGTAAAACGATGTTGATTTACAACGGTGACGGATTCACGCCGCTAACTCACTTTGACCCGGGAGTGGCATAACGGCCACGTGTTGCAAGCAGGCAAATAGAAGGAACGTGCGGTGTCTGGATAGCATGGCGCTCACTTCCTCCCGAAGTCAAGCGTAGTTCCGCGTCATTTATGTTTTTTTGCTTATCGGAATAAACAGGGGGGGGGGAGAGAGGAGCAACCATTCGGTGTACCTGTAGACCCTGACAGACCAAGAACCACACACTAACTCTCCCACACACACACACACACACAGGTACACAAGTATTTACACACACACACACACACACACACACACACAATGATATACACAAGCATTTTCACACACACACACACACACACACACAGATATACACAAGCAATTACACACACACGCACGCCCAGTCGTTATTGCGACGCATGGCGTCCCCAGAGTCCTCCTGATGTACAGCTACGGGGGCCGGGATGCGGTCGGGGCGTTGCCACGACGATGAAAATTGATGGTTCTTCGGGGTAGAGCGGTCGCGGCGGTGAGGTCGACACCGCACACCAGGGAACACGGCGGGGCGTGTGTGTGTGTGTGTGTGTGTGTGTGTGTGTGTGTGTGTGTGTGTGTGTGTCATTAGAGAAGGTCAGGTGACACCCCGCGGGGGAGCGTGATGGATGGAGACGCCGCCGCTGTCAACGACCTCATTTCCTTATTTTATTTTTTTGTTCAAAACTCGGGTAACACTTTACAATAAGGCTTCATTAATTAACCGTTAATTAACATTAGTTAATGTAGTTAAGCGTTAACTAATATTTTGTCAACGGGTAACTAATGTGTCTAATTTCTACTGAACACGGTGTTCATGTTAACTAAGGAATTCAATTATACATTAATTAATAACGTAGCTTTAACGCTAGCCCTGTGCTAAAGCTACATAATAATGCTTATTACTGCGTTAACTCATGTTAATTCATGGTTCATTCACGTACTGTAGAGTGTCACCTAAGCTTTCAGCGAGGCCTGAAAGGAGTGGGCAGTGTGACACACTCAGCCGACAGTCAAGAACAGAGCTGGCAGGAAAAAAAACAGCCCAAGCGAGAACCCTTGTCACCGACGGTGATTATTATTATTACGACGATTGACGATTCCCGTACAAATTCTGCAACGGTAATTCACTGAACTAATTATAGATGAGTATCACGGCATGGGAATTAATTGGATTGTAAATGCATTAGGTTTGCTTGTTGGATTTCCTCTGCCCACGAACATGAACCACCTACAAAACGTGTGAATCATTGCTGTACTTAAAACTACCGTACAGTATTACTGAAGGAGATGTCTTCAGTTTCAAGGTTTCTGGAATAAAACGTATCCATGAACTGCATTTCTAAAAGCACTTTTCTACTTTTGTCACAACTCACAGAGCCTCTTAATTACACACACACACACACACACACACAACACACACACTTCCAAGAAACCTTGCGCAGAGACACTTAGGCAGGCGGAACAGAGTATTGAACCAGCAATCCCTTTGGTGTTTAGGCCTCCATCCTTCCCCCAGAACAGACCGCTCACACACACCCCCACACACACACACATTTTAATATTAAAATATTCTAGAATTCCCCATATCTCAGTGATTTGAGCACGGTTAATCCACATCCTTGTGGACTTAACTGTTAATAACTTAACCGCCCCAGATTCCCAACCAATCCAGTCTAACGCACTAGTTACACGGCGGTCTTGAATTGTGCCGTAGGCCCAATTATATCACAGAGCGCTGGATTCACCTGTAAGTCACCAGCTCACTCACTATAGATCACTTGATTGTTCAAAGTCACGCCATATCCAGCACCCAAGGCCTTCATTTACGTTACGGCGGCATTCTATTTGAACGCAGGAGTCGGGAATTTCAACGGCAATGCGCCTGCAGTCGGATTTACGACTCGGAATGTCGGAAGAACCTCACCCTGTCCTCACGGTCCAGGACGCCGGCTACGCTCATCAACAGAAGTGGAAGCTGTGATAATATACTATTTACTGGCACCTCTGTCTTATTTGTGTATTACACACAGTACTGTCCAACTTTAACCGTGGACGTTGCGACCTGTATGCGCAAAACACCACATTAATGCGCAGTTACCAACTGGTATCGCTAACAATAGCTAAACTAGCAAACAATGGCAAACTATGGCTAACCACGGCTAACCATGGCTAGCCCTGGCTAACAATGGCTAACCATGGCTAACCATGGCTAACAATGGGCAACCATGGCTAGCAACGGCTAGCACAGTTATTGCTAATGCCTTCCAACTTGTTGTGCCGGAACGTCGTCGACTCCGGGTGTGACGTCATTCCCGCTCCGACCTCGGAGGTCGGAGCGGGAATGACGTCACACCCGGAGTCGACGACGTTCCGGCACAACTCCGAGGTCGGAGCGTTCCCTGAGCCTAGACCTCAGGGGACGGCCTCGCGCTCCTCACCTGCGTCGTCCTGGGCAACCGGTGGCGGCGCCGGCGGCCTCGGGCCCCCGCTGTCCCCGTACTCCCCCCTCCTCCTCCTGGCCCGGTGCTCCTCCAGCCGGGCCTGGAGGTCCCACGCCACCTTCTGCAGCTCCCTCAGCTGGCCCTGAAGAGGAGAGGAGGAGGGGGAGGAGGTGAGTGAGGGAGGGGGAGGAGGAGGTGAGAGGGGGAGGAGGTGAGAGGAGGAGGTGAGCGGGGGAGGATGTAACGGAGGGAGGGGGAGGAGGAGGGGAGGGAGGGGGAGGAGGAGGTGAGGGAGGAGGAGGTGGAGAGGAGGAGGTGACGGAGGGAGGGGGGGGAGGAGGTGAGTGAGGAGGAGGTTAGAGGGGGAGGTGAGAGGGGGAGGAGGTGAGGGAGGGAGGGGGAGGAGGTGAGAGGGAGAGGAGGTGAGAGGAGGAGGTGAGCGGGGGAGGAGGTAACGGAGGGAGGGGGAGGAGGTGAGAGCAGGAGGTGAGGGAGGGAGGGGGGGAGGGAGGGAAGGGGAGGAGGTGAGAGGGGGAGGAGGTGAGATGAGGAGGTGAGAGGGGGGAGGGAGGTAAGAGGAGGGAGGGGGGGAGGGAGGGAAGGGGAGGAGGTGAGAGGAGGGAGGGGGGAGGGAGGGAAGGGGAGGAGGTGAGAGGGGGAGGAGGTGAGAGGGGGAGGAGGTGGAGAGGAGGAGAGGAGAGGGAGGAGGTGAGAGGAGGAGGTGAGGGAGGGAGAGGGAGGAGGTGAGAGGGGGAGGTGAGGGAAGGGGAGGAGGTGAGAGGAGGTGAGAGGGGGAGGAGGTGAGGGAGAGGAGTTTAGAGGGGGAGGTGAGAGGGGGAGGGAAGGGGAGAAGGTGAGAGGGGGAGGAAGTGAGAGGGGGAGTTGAGAGGGGGGAGGAGGTGCGAGAGGGAGGAGGTAAGGTGAGAGGTGGGGGGGTGGTGATGGGGAGGGGGTGAGGGGGGTAGGAGGAGTAGGAAGTGATGGAGTAGGAGGAGGAAGAGGTGAAGGAGCATGAGTGTGGGGTCAGCGGTGGACACATTGGGCAGGTGGGGACATGGAGGAGCCATTGGAATCAGCAGAGTCAAAATGAATGAATATGGATTATTTTATAATCATGTACTTTTCGTGTCTCTCTTTCTCCTTATATATATATATATATATATATATACAAAAAAAAATTGTACCCTTTACATTGGAATGCATGAATCTGGTGCACTTTGAGAGGAGAATATGCACTTAAATCCTATTCAAACAGTCCTGTGTATTACTGTAGATGGGATTATTGGTGTTGTAACTTGGCCTTTTGTGTCTTCATTACAGATTTTTATATTTTTGTATAGTAATATTTAAACAAAAAATGTCACAACGCAAATATAATTTGCACAATTTATTTACAGATTTTTGCCTAATGCTTAAACACTAAACATGGTTGCTATGCCCAAAGCATAACTGTTTTTTACATAAGACACTTTGTTCAAAAATGAAATCTCCTGCAACAATGGGCAAAACACATCTTTTTAAATTATAAACCTAACTAAAATTTGAAAAGAACACAGACTCACACACATGAAAAATAAAAATAAAGCTAATTGAATACCAATCAGTGTGAGCCTTAGCACTACAAATAGACCTCAGCTCCTTTGTGAGACAGTGAGAGTCTGGGGAAGAGGACAAGAGAGCGATGATAAGCTTGTTATTGCTTAAAACACTTCTTCTTAGTCTTGGGAGTCAAAAAGTGATGGGAAAATTATAAAATAAATATAAGTTATACATAATAGAAACTATTCATGATCTTTTAAGAAGTCCCTTAGGTTTTTTTCCGGCATTTATGCTAATGACCACATGCTTACAGGCGATTAGCATAAATCCCTAACTAAAATACGCGATGAAAACGGATTTTATATGGCAATAAAGAACAACATCGGATCTAACAGTATGGATTCATTTTTCAAAGTTCCCGAAAATACCAAGGCTATAAATTCCTGACTGGATATAAGCTCCTGTAAAGGCTATGAGTGATCCCAAAAGAGCGACAACACGCACACACACACACATAGGCCTAGCCTGGCTCCGCCCGCCTAAGTACTTCCGCTCAATTTTAATTTCCCTTCAGTACTACCCTTCTCTGTACAAATGAAATGAAATGAAGTACGCGAGTCTGGTAGAACCAGGCTAACATAGGCCTACAAACACACACACAATACTAGAGGAAAAACGGCACGGAGGTTGCGGTTTATAGATACAATAAAATGATTGGGCTCAGAGGGTTTTTAACACTGGTGGTCATGTAGCGACACATTTTAGCAACTTACTTTCTCTCTCTCTCTCTCTCTCTCTCTCTCTGTCTGTCTGTCTGTCTGTCTCTCTCTGTCGGTCTCTCTCTTTCCTTCTTTCTTCCGCTTCACTCGCTACTGCTAGAATCAATGTAACTTTGCAACCGTGTAGGGTAGCCTACTGCAAACAACTGCCACACTCGCTGTGTATTTTTCTTCTTTGATGTTGGTTACGTGACAATGTGCCGCGTGCTGCGCAATTGACGTTACGCGCTGTACATTTTCTAAAAGGAGCTACGTATAAAAAAATAAAAAATAAATTAGGAGAAGGATTTTAATTGCAGCGGCGGAGAAAATTCAGCAGCGGCGCGCAAACACATATATATATGGCGTGTTCAATACTACACACTAGATTGTGTGCGTTCGTAGGTATGTGCGTGTTACTTTATCGATATTTATCTCACTGTCCAGTGTCCACAGATTATTCCATTTGTTAATATATAGCATACAACTCATTCGTTCTTCTTCCAATTTGCAGGGCCGGTGCACCTTAACAACCCAATAAAGTCTATTTTTATCTCTCTTCACCTGAATGTCCAAGGACGACACTTTGGGCGCCTGGACATCTCCACCATAGGGGCCCCTCTAGAAATACAATGCTGCTAGCGCTGGAAAATCACTCTCCTGTCGCTGCATTTTCTCTATATCTCTCTCTCTCTCTCTCTCTCTCTCTCTGTTCGTACACTGAAGGGTCTCTCTCTCTCTCTCTCTCTCTCCTCTCTCTCTCTCTCTCTCTCTCTCTCCCCCTCTCTCTCTCTCTCTCTCTCTCTCCCCCCCCTCCCTCTCTCTCCCCCTCTCTCTCTCTCTCTCTCTCTCTCTCTCTCTGTTCGTACACTGAAGGGTCTCTCTCTCTCTCTCTCTCTCTCTCCCCCTCTCTCTCTCTCTCTCTCTCCCCCTCCCTCTCTCCCCCTCTCTCCCCCTCTCTCTACCGCAATGCTTAGATTCACAGATAGCCACACTCTGCAGGCCGAGACATCGTTGAAATCCAAACAAATCAGCCCTGTGTATCCGTGGGCCGTCACACACGTCGATATCGACCCCTCTGTCTCCGTGCTTCATGACACACGGCGAGGGCCCTATGGACTCTACTTAACATCAACTGCATCAGTGGCCGTTGCCGTGGTACCAGAGATGATGGCCGCACGGGAACCGATGCTAACCTGGCCTCCTTCTACCTTTGTGTGTGCGTTTGCGTGTGTGTTTGTGTGCTTGTGTGTGTGCATGCGTGTGTGTATATGCATGTGCGTGTGTGTGCGCATGTGTGTGTGCTTATGCGCGTGTGTGTGTGCGTGCTAATCCATTTGTTTGCGTTTGCATGTGTGTGTATGCATGTGTGTGTGTGTGTGTGTGTGTGTATGCGTAAGTGTGTGTGCGTTTGCGTGCATGTGCGTGTACATTCGTGTGTGAGTGAGTGTGAGTGTGTGTGTGTGTGTGTGCGTGTAAAGCTGAGTCTTTACATCTCCCTGCAGAGAATTTCTCATTAATAATGGAGCCCGCAGTAATATAGTTGGCAGTGGTCTGATAGGGATGGTTAGCTTTCTGGGGCTCGCAACTTGCAGAGCCACATTCGATTTGCTGGAATGCGTTATTGGGAAAGGAAGGAGAGGGGGAGGGGGAAGGGTGGGGGGGGGGGGGGAGAGTACGCTTTCGATCGCGTACCAGAGAGTGCACATTGGGTTTAAATGTTGCTATCGCTTGTCGTTGCTTTTTCTCGAACCTCGTCTGAAACTATCACGGGCTAAGTCATCCTACACGGTACGTGTGATTCACACGTGACAGAGAACGAGGCGTTGTGGACCTGACTGATCTAATCTCGTCATCAGTCACCGCGTCGCCCGTGACGACATGACGAACTCTGGTCGGGGTCGCAGCAACAGTGTGAACGACGAGACCACGAACCCCGTGAACTCCCGGCCGACGGAGCGCCAGGCATCAGCGTGAAGCGAACAACGACTCGTCAGCCAGTCCTGGCGCCAGGTTGACAGAATGTTTGGCGAGCGGCTAATTACGCAAACGGCGCCCGGCGGTTTGTCCCCGAGCAGAGCCAATCACGGTCCGGCGCCAACAATGCTTAAGCAAGTTGGGAGGCGGGCGTAGAAATATTACTCTGTAACACCTTGACGACGGTCTGTCGTCAGGGTGGAGCGCCAGGGCCCGCCATGATGGATGACATCGTCCCCGCCGCCACCATGATCGATGACATCACCACGCCGCCACATAGATCGGTGACATCACCGCCGCCATGATCGATGACATCACCACGCCGCCACATCGATCGGTGACATCACCGCCGCCACGATCGATGACATCACCACGCCGCCACATAGATCGGTGACATCACCGCCGCCACGGTCGATGACATCATCGACACCGGCGCTTCGAAGTGTCGAAAACTTTTCCCGTTACTTTCCCTAGCAGCGGGTTCCTTAGGAACAACTTATTTTTAGAGCTCTGCTTTACTTCAGCAGTTGTCGAACACCGTTACTCAGGCCGGCGGACAAACGAGGAAAGGGGGGGGGGGAGGGGGGAGGGAGAGGGAGGGGGGCGGTAACCCGCCATGTCAACGCAGACACATTGGGGACGGAGGTCGTGCCTCAGCCTGGTTCTGCCAACACGCCCCCCGGCAGAGCGGACAGGGCTACACAGACGGTGTCGGGCGAGGAGAGGCCCGTAGCGCGGCGCGGACGGCCGGGCGGACGGAGGGCCGGCCAGCCGAGGACGACTGAGACCAGGGGATCGCTCAGAGGCAAAGGGCCGGACGGAAGACTTTGATGCAAAGTGAGAAACCTTAAAGGAATACTTTGATTTGCAGAAAAGTATTCCTTTCAGTTTTCCCCCACTTTAAAGCACCCACTTTTAAGTTTTCCTTTAGAAGTGGGTGCCTTTTTTTTCAGATCTTTGCACCATGAATAGCGATACATATATGAGGACAGTATAGATAGGAACCTATCGATGGTATATGAACAGCAAATGCTGTGGGGCAGGAGCATGTACCGTTTTAAAAATGCTAAGAAACACATTTGCATGACAATTAGCACCTGGACACGAAAAGCTACCCGATTAATTCCCCTAACCTAAATCTAGCCCTAAATCGACAAACCGCCCCTAATTAAGCACAGAGCACTAAAGAGTCATTTCAAAATAAAAGTCTCCAGACAGACAGAGGGGTCAGGTAGCGTTGTAGCGGACAGCATTAGCACAGCGGGGCGATTGATCTCAGGCAACCACGTGGCAACGGGTCATCTGCCCGGCCCATGGGAACAACAACAACAACAACAACAACAACAACTTTCAGAGAGAGAATAATGTTGTTGTTCCAATACTTTGTGTAGCATTGTGTGCATGCGACACAAAACTATGTCTGAGGCCCTTAACGGAAACTGACATTTAGTGTGTGTGTGTGTGTGTGTGTGTGTCCATCAGTGTCTGTATGCGTGTGTGTGTGTGTGTGTGTGTGTGTGTTTCAGGCTCTCTTTTGTTTTCAATAACTATGTTTATTTGCGTCATTGTCAGTAATGCAAATAGTAAGGCGTTGTTCCCACTCAGATGTCTTCCCACATGAAAGACGGTTATGTATAGAATCCATAGCGGCGGAGCACTCGCCAGGAACGCCGACAGCCGCGACGAGGGGGCTACGCTGAAGGCTATTGTGCATCCTGTCACTTTTTAACAGCATATAACTCAGGGAGGGAGAGAGAGAGAGAGAGAGAGAGAGAGAGAGAGAGAGAGAGAGAGAGAGAGAGAAGGGAAAGAGAGGGAGGGAAAGAGAGGGTGGGAGAAATAGAGGGAGAGAGAGGGAGGGATAGAGAGAGAGAGAGAGAGAGAGAGAAGAAGGGAAGAGAGAGAGAGGGAAAGAGAGGGAGGGAGAGAGAGGGAGGGATAGAGAAAGATACAAAGAGAAAGAGAGAGAGAGAGAGAGAGAGAGAGAGAGAGAGGGAGAGAGAGAGAGAGGGAGTAGGAAGACGGAGAGAAAGTGAGGCAGAAAACGGAACCAAAGAAAGATAACAAATGCCAAAAAGCGAGGGCCATTGTGTGTGTGCTTGTGTGTATATACAGTATGTGTGCGTGCGCGCGGGCCTCATTAGCGGGCGGGAGGCCGGCTCCACGCTAAAGGTTAGCGGCGGCAGCGGCGGCAGCGGCGGCGGCGGCGGCGGGGCGGCCTACCTGCTTCTCCCTCCAGATTAGCACCCCCTCCTGGATGAGCTCCTGCCTCAGACGCAGCCCCTCGTCCAGAGCCCTCATCTGGTCCTCCACCGCCGCGCGCTCCCTCTGCCCCAGACCCCTGGAGGGGAGGGAGGGAGGGAGGGAGGGAGGGAGGGAGGGGGGAGGGGAGGAGGGAGGGAGAGGGAGGGAGGGAGAGAGGGAGGGGGAGGGAGGAGGACAAAGTCAGAGGGAGAGAGGGAGAAAGAGACATACAGTCAGAAGGAGAAAGAGAGGGAGCGAGACATAGAGGGAGGGAGAGGGAGAGAGACATAAAGAGATAGTCAGAAGGGGCAAAGGGAGAGGAATAGAGTTGGAGAGAAATCAAGAGAGAGAGAGATAGAGAGAGATGTAGACAGGAAGAGGAAAAAGAGAGAAAGAGTGATAGAGTGAAGGCATTTCCATCACTGCAAGAAGTGGAGAGGCCCAGTCCACTCAATTTAATCTTGCACACCCTATCCCCCCCCCACACACACACACACACACACACACACACACACACACACACACACACACACACACACACACACACACACACACACACTACTCACTTTGCTCATCCCAATGCACTAGGAGCCCAAATGGAAAAGAGTAAATAAAATAGGAGGATAGGGGGGGAGGTGGCTGAGTTGGAAAGTGTGGATGCTAGTGAAAGTGTATCTGCGCATGTGTGTGTGTGTGTGTGTGTGTGTGTGTGTGTGTGTGTGTGTGTGTGTGTGTGTGTGTGTGTGTGTGTGTGTGTGTGTGTGTGTGTCCTAATGATTACTACAGGTTTAGGGCTGGTGGCTCAATGAAGACATTGATAGATAACGCATAGATGAACACGCATTCTGTCGGAAAGACAAGCCGTGGCGAAAAAATCCATGTCTGCCTACTTTGCCCTAAGGACGTTATTGGCAAATTCCAGTAAATAACAGAAATGTCTTGGTGGAAAAATTCATGAATATTATTATCGTCTATTCCTGTGTGACCAGCCATTAACATTCACACTACGGTCTATTATGAATTCTACCAATAAGATAAGATCAACTATTTTAATCCCAGGCCAGAAATGTGTGATAATAATTCTGTGAACAGTTAAAGTTTCCTGTCCCTGTTGAACGCCATTACTCTGACCAGAAGCCTGGCGTGATTGTTTTCTAGCATGGAGATATTGTGCCCCCTTGTGGCGTAGCAGTGGAATTGCAGCCAGGTCGGACTAACAATGACTGATGGCTAGCAGCCCACGTTTCAATGTGTCTTAAAGTAATAATGAAGGTTATGATGAGGTTATGATTCAATCAAGCCGCAGAACGTATGATTTGCACAATTTCCTAATCATACAATAACCAAGGTGAAATCTATTCAAATCTTATGCAACACACACGCCCCGCCTTTGTAATGAGTAGCAGGGGATGAATCATCTCAATTTAATGTGGGAATAATATGTGACAGAACTATTCCCGACCGCAAATGAAGAACAGGCCCTTTGCTCGGTCTGTGTAATCTTCTGTAAGCATTAACGTTAGCATGTGTTACTTCCAATAATGACAGCCATAGGAGTGTAGTAGTTATTTTTTCAGATACAGAATATTCAAGAGCAAGCAAGATGCCTAGTTAGACGGTGAGGTGGTAGAGGTAGTTATAGTAGTAGCATTGGTAGTTGTGTGGGTAGTAGTAGTATACTAGTAGTAGCAGATGCAGTAGTAGTTTATAGTAATTGTAGGAACTGCAGTTGTAGTACAAGTTTATACGTAGTTGTAGTTTACAGTAGTAGTAGTAGTAGTAGAAGTAGTAGTAGTAACAGTAGTAGCAGTAGTCTGAGTAGTAGCAGTAGTAGTATTAGCAGTACTAGAAGTAGTAGTAGTAGTAGTAGTAGTAGTAGTAGTAGTACTAGAAGCAGTAGTAGTAGCAGCAGTAGCAGAAGTCCGAGTTGTAGTAGTAGTAGTAGTGGTATTAGTTGTTGTAGTAGCAGTAGTTGTAGAGTAAAGGACATCCTGTGAGTATAAACTAAATGATAACCTGGATAAATATTTTGTCATCAACAGAATATATTTACTTTGTGATTAATCAATTAGTTATCCTATGTTAATTTGTGGTGGAAGACACTTAGTTTAATACGACAGAAGACTTATCGGTTGAGGCGTTACTTGGAAACAAAATGCAAGAAAACAATTGAAGATAGAACCAAACAGTTTTTAGCATACTTAAGTTTCATTAACTGTATCGGATTGTCACTCGTAAGTCGCCTCCCTTTGTCAAATTAACGATTACGAGCCAGGTTTTAAACGAAAAATCCTCACTGACACTGCTAGCGTTTGAAGATCTCGACTGAACAGTGCACGGTAAAACTGAAGGAGCTGTGCGTAACAAACAAGTGCTAGTCGACGTGGAGAGCGGACTGACCTGCATGTGTTCAGGCAGCGAGCGGGGCTGTCGTACTCATCAGAGGCATCACAGCAATCTGACAGAGAGGACCGTGGCAGAGTCACGGTCCATAGGACAGAGAGGGAAGTTAGAGTCAAAACACAGCTCAGGGTTCAGATGGGACTGAGTCTTACAGTGATGAGGTGCTTTAAGAGAAGAAAACGTTACGATGCATTTGATATGGATATCGACTGATGTTTTGGGATTTTTTGATCAACCAGGTAAGCTAAAGTGTGCTCAGATCGGGAGTGGTTTTGTGCCACACAGATTGTGTGATAAAAATACACATGAATAATATGAATGGCTCTTTAAAAGCAGTTGGGTTAATACCCTCCAGTGGAGTCGATGAATAATTAAAAAAGCTAAAGATTAAAAATAAATAAACATGGGCCTACTTAGTTTAGAAATTACTTTTGGACTGTTTCGCCGAGAACACCCAGAGAAACAGAGTTATGGATGAGACTGAATGCCAGCTCACCTCATGGACTAGCTATAAACTATCCCTCACCCTCTCAATGCACCTTTAACTTGCATTGTTGGACCGCAATTCCCAGAATTGCCTAAACATTGTCCAATACCGTGGATGGACATAATCAACCAAAGCTTCTTGTCGCAATCATTGGCGCAGCACCAGCTCCAACAGCGACCAATCACAACGGACGCAGTCTCCCAAATCAGACTTAATATCTGAAGTCATATCTGACCAATCATGTTGCTGGAAGCGGGAATCTATGAGTGCTTAATTGGCACACACAAACCTGGCCAGCAGTAATACACTGTAGAGTGGCCACAGTAGAAATATACTTAATCAAATCCACTTCTGAACACCTCAACCACTCACGCAAATTAGTTTTTGCTGGTCGGATATATCTCCATAACAAAATAGGAAACAAGGTATAACTCTGCCCCTTGCAAACCAAAATAAGTTCTGCTATAACATAGTACTACTGCTGGATCCAACGTAACCCAGGAAGTCGTTTAGGTATACTACAGTCTGCTCACGTTTTAAGTGCCGATCAAAAAGCCCTCCATAATATCTTTGGTCTAGGAGCCAACGTCTGCGTGTGTGTGTGCTGTAGGCGAGACAGGGCAGTGTAACAGAGGGTGGCGGCCGCCAGGGAAGGCCTTACCACAGATCCCATCGTTGACCCGCGAGGAGGGACTGTACCGGGGGTGGAAGCCAAGGTTGACGCAGTAGAATCGGCCATTTGGACAGGCCGCCGTGCCTGGGAGAAGCACCCACATGGAGGTCATGTTATAACATACAGCCGCCATACACACCGGTGTTACAAATGGTGATACCGTTCGTCGACTTTGATTTCATACGCTACACATTGTAGTACTTTGCTAAACAAATAAGTATACTTTTATCCAGCAAGTCATACGAGGATATTTATGTGAACAAAACACACGTATCTACCATGTTTGGCAATAAATGTATAAGCCTAATAAGGTAGAGTAACACATTAATAACACATTAAAAAGATACAAGCGATGCTTTTTGGAGAGCCACATTTGATAGATCCGTTACCTCAACTACAACCATTGGACCCTCACTCCTCACCAAGCAGATCTCTGAAACCTCCACACGACTCACCTGGTTCATCCGAACCGTCATCGCAGTCGCAGTAGTCATCGTTCACCTGCTCGAAGAGGATCATCTTAGAGCCATCGATGCACAGGAACGACTTTCTCTCCCTGTAGAAGCGCTTATCTGCAGGGAGAAACACACCTTGTGTGAATAACCACACACATGGATGTCAGGCTATCGCACTGCAAACCCGACGTGGCTCATCACTAATTCGGCCCAATGGCATTCCTCAACAGGCATTCATAAATAAATAGGCATGTTCCAAAGCGTTCCTTTTAAAACACGAAATCAATACTTGTAGATATTTATATCAGAGGAGCTGTAGTATGCATACAGGGAGGATGACCCATGCTTTTACGATGTGTTATGCAGAATATTGACATAGTGACATGCATATACAGTGTGAGATGACGCTGAGCAGGCACAATGTCCACCATGTACAATATGTTTAACGGCAGTCATACACGACCCATGTCGCGACACCCCACTTACAGGACAGAGATATCCCTCTGATTTTCCGGGCGTCAACGCGAAGGGACGGCAGGGCACAAGCGAGGACCACAAGAATGCAAGACCGCATGTCAAGTGCATTGAGCCCCAAGAATACGAGGTGACGTGTGTGTGTGTGTGTGTGTGTGTGGGTGGGTGGGTGTGTGTCTGTGTTTGTGTGTTAATGTGCATGTGTGCATGTGTGTGGGTGTGTGGGTGTCAGCGTGTATGTGTCTGTTTGGTAAATGTGTTTTAATGTTATGGACACTTTATTCACTCAGCGTGTTGGGATTTGTAACGCTGCCAGTCCAGCGTTCACCTCGGCGTCTTCCTGAAACACGCCGTCACGTGACGTCGGGTCACGTGAAAATGGGATTATTTCCACCAATCAGCCAGGAGAGGCGCGTTCGCCTATCTCAACGTGTGAAAAAGCTGGATATAATAGTTTAATTTAATTTAATTTAATAAACATGCCTCATGTAGCGTTTTCACGAAGGTTTACCATACTGCAAAATACATAGTAAAAAATAAAATAAAGAAAAAAACATAAATAATCAAATCTTTCCGTTTTATGTGTAAATATAGTGCTGATTTGACTCCACAGACCACCACGTGTTACATGCAGTAGTAGTGTTTCAGCTCTCCGCTAAACAGCCTTATTACTGGGATGTCAGCACATGAGAGCAGGGGAAGATGTAGTGGTTCATAACACCGGCGGGGAGGCAAAACACCTGGTCGTCAGAGATAGGACAGAACAGGACGCTAGGGGACACTAGAGTTGGCCTAAACGCAATCTAAGCTACAATAAATCAGCAAGCTGTCATAAAATTTAATTTAAGTCTATAGGATGTTAACTACAGCCCGTCGTATATTCGTTAAGTGCCCTTATTAAATCATCAGAACATATTAATTCGCTGATATTCTTGTAGCGTAGAATTTTAATCTTTTTCTTTATCAAACCGAATATATTCTAGTGTAAAAATGTAGGCCTACACATGTGATATCCTTGAGGACCCAAGTGAACACAAACATCATGCAGAGTCATGGAAACCATGGAAACAGAGTCAGGTCTACTCACATCTCTTCATGTCTTCCATCGATTTAGAGAAATGGATTTGGTACTTTCTTTATTATTAATGCAGGCTATGCTGATCTGAAACCAAACCGATGGATGGCATCAACTGTCAATCATTCTTTTCAGGCTGGATTCATCTCTATAGATTACGTTTCCTCAGTCCAAGTGAAGTGAAAGAAAATATCGGGAAGATGCTATCATCCTCTGAGAAATACTTTCGGGGAATCATGGACATAATTAGAGGATAACTGTCAGAATAATGTGGACTGGAACACAGTGTGAGCACATAACAGTCCTTCCAACCCATTGAGTCTTGTTCAGTAACGTCCACTTGCCCTCGCTAAAATGTCCCCTCATTCACTCGCTGATCCTCATAATCAACACTTATATCTCATTTTGTATTCAAATGTGTAGCAAGCGCAGTATTGGTAAAGAGTGTGTGTCCATGATTTATTTGACAGGGGAGGGGCGCTTCTAAATGATTTCCTAATTAAATGTTAGTTTCTCCGTTGCTGAATATTTAGCCTTCATGTGCCTCTAAAAAATTAATGAAATCTGCCTTATCTCAAACATTTTATCAAGCCAGCATTTTAAGCATTTCTAGGCGAGTTTCCCAGTGCAGGATAGAACAAACAGAAGATGCAAGTCGTTTAAAATACTTTTTATTAGTCGTAAAAAAAACTTTACACAATTTACAAAAAAATAGATACTTTTCTGTTCTTTCTTAGGCACTTTTAAGCCCCCCATTATGGAGCTTATTTCTGACTCTAAAACCCTGTCTCCACGGGTGTCTACAGCTGCTTCTCGTGGTTGGGATGGAGGCCGTACGGGCTGCACAGAGACCCTTTACTCTGCAGGTACAGATCTCGAATCACGCCCGGGAAGGAGTAGTCCAGCGGGGGGCGCAGCCCCGGGAAACCGGGCATCCCGCCGGACGTCACGTAGGGCGACATGAAACCGGCGAGACCGGCGCCCCCGGCGGCGCCTGCCGAGGAGTACGCCAGGCGCAGCGGGCTGAGGCCAAACCGCGGGCCCAGGCCGTACAGGCCTTCCCCCACAGACGTTGTGCACGCGGGCGCATGGAGCGGGGAGAAGGCCGACTTGTTGGTCCCCACCAGGGCGGGCCTACCCTGGGCCAGTGCCCCCGTCGCGAGTCCGAAACCGGGTCTGAAGTGAAACGCGTGGTGGTGGTGGTGGTGGTGGGGTTTGTGGTGGGGGTGGTGGTGGTGGTGCTGAGGCGCGTCCGCCAGCCTGTGGTCCTTGGAGCCCTGCAGGAGGAGCTCGATGGCCCTCACCACGTCGCCGTCGCACGTCCTCACCGCCGCCGCCAGCGCGTCCCGCTTCTCCCGCGGGAAGATCCTGCTCATGACGTCGGTGGGGTCAGGGAGGTCCCTGGACGCCGAGACCCCCAGGGTGGTGGTGGTGGTGGTGGTGGTGGGGGTGGGGCTGAGCTCCAGGCCGTGGTAAGGGGATTCCTTGGGCTTCTCCGGGGCTTCATCGCTCCCGGACTCGGGGTCCGAGGACGACGGGGGGGACCGGGGGGGGCTCTGCGTGGTCGAGGGGTCCGACAGGTGGTCGGAGCAGGGCGGGGAGCGGCGGTCCCCGTCGTCGCTCTCGAGGACGGCGGGGTTCGTGCGCCTCTTTCCCGGGGACGTCCCGCCGCGGGGGAGCAGGGGCGAGGGGGAGGTCTGGTGGTGCGTAAAGAGCGAGCGGGCCATGAAGCCGCTGTAGAAGTTGTACTTGCTCATCTGGTCTCCTGCGATGGAAAAATAAACGAGTTAATCATAAGATGAGTTGGAGTTGGACAAAGTTATACTGGTGGTGTAATGGTGTAGCAGGCTTATATTTCCTCTCGGGTCTGGTTAAATGTTGTTACTGTTTTATTTATTTATAAAACAGTAACATATTTTCGCTGCGGTTTTCAGATAAATCTGGAAACCTGGCCAAAGTTTAAAATGCGCGCTAGGGCTTCATTCCCAAAACTCACCGTCATGCTGATGAGTGGATCCGAGGACGTCAAATCCCGCCAGAGTTTTGGAGTTGGTGTTGTTATTCTCCGTGGACATCCCGGTAGAAAATGTCATACCGGTTGTTTCTCCCGCTCCTCCGGGGCCCGTGTACAGCATCTGGAGCTCATGCGCCTCGCTCTCCTCCTGCGCCTGCTGCCGCCTCAGCGCCACCTGCGCGGCCATCACGCGCTGCCTCTCCGCAATCAGCGTGCACTTGGCGCACGCGCAGTCCCTCCATCGGCAGAAGCGCTTATGGCCCTTGAGCGCGGACACTACTCCGTGGTTCCTGCACCGCGCGCATTTCGGCGTGCGCGGGTAGCCCCTCTCCAGCACCGGGTTCCCGCAGCCGGCGGAGGCGGCAGTGCGGAGGAAGAGCGGGGGCGCGCGAAACAAGGACGCGCCGACCGATAGAGAAGACGCGGTGTGGCCGTGGAGGCCATGCTGTCTGATGCTGCTCTCCATGGCGCTTCGTGGGACACCAGAAACCCCAGAAAGTTAAGAGTTAAGTGGAGTGATTCAGGTGAGTGGACCTTCTGCTGGCGGTGGGGTTGTCAACTAATCACAACTGCCACTGAACTCCCGCCCTTTAAAGTGTCCT
>NC_082398.1:3571405-3581144 GCF_031168955.1 Gadus macrocephalus
CGCTCTCTATCGCCTCTTTGTTTAACGATACACTTACAAGGCAGGCCGTTGCGGCCGAACAATGCATAACTTAGTGGCAGACGGGTGGAAAGGAAGAAAGAATGAAAGGGTCAGGTTTCCCGGGCAGGGGTATTTTTATTGATTTGAGATCTGACACCTGACAGCAAAGCAAAGAGTGGCATTCAGGAGGAAGTGGACCCACTCCTGACGGACAGAATGCCAGTGGTGGGGGGGGGGGGGGGGGGGGGGAGGAGAGAGTGGTCATCTCTGAGGCACTTAAAAACACAACAGGCACTTAAAGACGGTCCCATGGCTTCCACTGGGCTGCGGCGACGGAGAGCAGGAGTATCTCAATGGAGAAGTCGCTTTACAGAGTGGATCAGAGGACGGGTCTGTGTGTGTGTGTGTGTGTGTGTGTGTGTGTGTGTGTGTGTGTGTGTGTGTGTGTGTTCAGTATATTTGTGTGCACAGGTTTAAGCTGAACATGTATGAGTTGTCGGTTTTGTTACCATCATGTTTTATCGGTTTTTCGTATCTTCTGGAACTTGTTTTACTTTAACATACTACTTTTACATAAATTTAAAATAAAAGTTTTCGTCAAAAGATTTTCTTGTAGTTTCACATGAAATGAAAACACTTAGGCCTAAACAACAAAACTGACATGTCGTACATCGTACATGTCGTACGTCGTACACACACACACACACACACACACACACACACACACACTTCCAACACACACACACACTTCCAACACACACAAACACACGCACACTTCCAACACACACACACATGGTGGTTAGTGAGGTCCCCCCTTCACTTTAGGCGTCTTTGAGTGTTATTAATTATTATTCTTCTTCATGTTTAACCTCTGTTTTCCTTTTATTCCTAGTCTGTTTTACATAGTTTTGAATGATGACTATATGCTCTGTAAGGTGACCTTGGGTGTCTTGAAAGTGTCTTGGGTGTCTATGCGGCGGAAGAATGTGTATTTCAGCTAATACATTAGATCATTTCAGATATTTTTTTAACCCCTCTGGCCCCTCATTTCTCAAAAGACTCATGACTCTCATGCAATGGCCAGTAGTCAAACGCGTGCATGAGAACCACGAGACTCAATCAAAACCCTTCTGAATCAAAACAAAGCGGGCCGCTCATAAACGTCTGACAGCAGCTTTAACGGGCCTGTGTGTGTTAGATAAGTGACAGGCTAGACAGGCACCACTCACACATCCATGACGACTCCGGGCTCGAACCAGGGCCCTGTGCATGACGTCTCCGTGGCAACAGCTCTGCAACAACAGCATCAGCAAAGATCATCAGGATGAACCCAAAAAAAAAAACGACAAACCAGACGAAAGATCTCAAACGGGTCCAGAAGACGATCAGCTTTGATGGGGATGGCCCCGGGGGGACGGGGACGGGGGGACGTAGGTACTATCAGATGGGTGCTGGCTGGAGGGTGAGAGGGGGGCGGGGGAGGTTGGGGGGGGGGGGGGGGGGGGGAGACGGTGAATCAGCTCTGTGCATCTCTGGTGGAGGGATATGGGAAACGACCTGGGGCTTTGAGCTGCAGACGATAACAGTTTGGAAATTGTTAAACATTGTCTCTCTCTGATAGACGCTGTCTATCTCCAGCGAGCATCGAGACGCAGGGCACAGATTACAGGGGAACACATCTCACACACGCGTCTTATCTGGGCGCGGCATCGGCAGAGTCACTGACTCTGACTCTTTGTCTGTAGTTTACAGGCCCAGGTTTTTTGTTTTTTTGATTTGCATCGGTTCACAATGCTAGTTCCAGCAGTGCGGGATAGTGTCATGGTTAAGCATGTTGGACTGCGGAAAAGTACCAGGTTCGATGCCCAATGTCCGCGGTGAAAGCGATGAAGTGATTTACGCTATCGTATTTAAACTCTTAATCTTTTTTTTAAGCCGAAGTTACTGTATTACCTGAGCGCACTGCTCATCGCACTTGCTTCTCTTTTGATGCTTCCCATCGGTTGCCATGGCGACGATTGTAACGAACGTAACACAATGCGTGACACGCTCGAGCAAACAACCTCACAGGTTCTAAGCGTGTTTAGGAAACAAACGAGAAGCAGATAGCGATGGAATTCATTTTTCCTGCAGAAAGTTGGCACTCCTCCGTCAATCGCATCGACACAAAACACAACGCAACGCAACACAACGCAACACAACACAACGCACTTCCCGTCGGAGAAGATGGATAATGCAGAGTTATCGTCCTTATCCATCCTGTCGTCGTTTAAAGTGGGTTTTCTCTGCACATCGAATGTATACCATTGTGTCTGCGGCCAAAATAACCTGAGCGGGGCGCAAGCTTGACAATTATGATCTACAGATGTAAGTGAGGGTGTACTCACTTTGAGGTTAACATCAGATCCTCTGCAGACACCGTTGGTGGTGGTGGTGGCGGTGGTGTTGGTGGTGGTGGTGGCCAACCCAACCCATCCCAACACAACACACCCACAGGGGTCTGACACCTGGGCACGGTTCAAAGCCCAAGCAGTGGGGCGGTGGTGTGGGGGGGAGGGGGGGGGGGGGGGGGGGGGGGGGGGGAGAGAGCCAGGCAGGGGCAGAGAGATAACCGGGGGAACAGTGCAGTCTATTCAGAGGTAAGGACTGCACAATGCTGGTTGCACGCAGATCCAACACAGATAGAGGAATGGCATAAAATACAAATGGTGGGAACAAAGCTGTATTTTTTAAAAACATTTCAAAATAAAAAAGGAGATTGTGGATTGCTGGGGGGGGTGGTGGTTGTTGTTTGGGATGGGGGGGGGGGGGGGGGGGTTTGAAGGTTTTTTCTTCTCAAAAACGTCAAAAGGTAAAACGTAAGATCTTTTTTTTAATCAGTTTGGATGTTGTATAATTGTGCAACCAGCCCCACCATTACTACTGGTGTTAGATTTCAAACTTGCAACCTTGAGTTGTTAGGCGTTGGGGGGGGGGGGGGTTATCAGATTGCCCGGCGGCTGAATGTGAAAACATGTCTTATCGTTGGGGCGCTTTGATAAAGAGTTCATGAAGGTTTGGATAGTGTGAGAAAACCTGTTTAGCACTCAAGAGTCTACAAGGTCTTAAAGTCTATCAGGGAATTAGTAAGTTGAACATAATGTCCCCAAAAAGTAATTGTAGTACTGTAAAGAGGTGTTATAGTTATATTGGTGATGTTATTTATATTTACCTGCAGATGATTTCTTCAAAATTAACCTATATATTTGAGTGATCAAAACATCACTTGAATATTTGGAACATCTGGACAGTAATATGAATTGATCTCCAGCACATCCACGTGCTCTTTTGTTGTTTCGTTTAGTTCTGAGACATCCATGTCAAAGAGCCACCTTTTTGTATCACACACACACACACACACACACACACACACACACACACACACACACACACACACACACACACACACACACACACACACACCTATGCAGGGTCACAGCAGGGTCGGACGGGCCCCAAGATGTTTCGAGTGGGGGGGGGTGGGGGGGGGGGGGTGTTTATGGATCACGGCCCCTAATGAGAAGAGAAGGGGGCCTGCTGGTGTGAACGAGGGATTGGGCGGGGGCGGGGGGCTCCGACCTTACCCCTTACGAGAGGAGGGCCACAAAGGGCGGCTTTAGGGCCCCTCTGATGTCAGGCCGGCGTACCGCGGAGGGGACCCCGGAGAGGCTCCGCTGACTGGGGCCCATTGTGCGTCCGCTCGTCGCCGGAGCCTGCCCTCCTCCTTATAATGACGGGGCCTTTCAGCGGCTCTTAACCCCCCCGAGAGGGGCCCTTCGCTCGGGGGTCCCAACCGCTGGGTTTGTTTGTTTAGACCCCGTACGGCCTGTCGGCCCCGGCCGCTGAGGGGAATGTTGTCGTTCCGTTCTTCGCTGGATTTGCGAGGTTGGCGACGTCCCTCCATAAGCTAACTCCATAAGCTAACTCCATGAGCTAGCTCCATGAGCTAACTCCATGAGCTAACTCCCTGAGCTAACTCTATGAGCTAACTCCATTAGCTTACTTAATTAGCTAACTTCCTGGCAGACCTCCGAACCCCGCGTTATCCGTCTTTAACTCACATTTCCTCCCCCCCCCTGCGGAGCGGCAGGGGTTTAGCCGTCTCCCCGCGAAATTCAACCAGTGTGTCTCCCTTCCTCTCTGAGAGCACGGGGGCGGCGTCCAGGGCGGGGGGGGGGCTTGGAGCCGCTCAGGTAGGCAGGTGGCGCTGGAGGTGCTCGCCCGAGGGATGGACTCCGCCTCCCGCTGGGCGGATTGTCCCCACCTCCCGCCGTGCGACTGCCAAGACACTTAAGTCCCGTGTGTGGCTTTTGTCCCGTCGACGGATCAAGGATTTCGTCTTATTAGCGAGGGAGCGAACGCAAGCAGGATGCTTTGCTCGTCCCCCCCCCCCCCCCCCCCAAACCCCACCCGCCAAAAGATGGGAGGCAAGCTGAGCTAGGCCCTGGTACGACAAAACAAAAAAACGCGACCTCTTTAATCCCGAGCAGCGGGATACTTCCTCGCGGGGTGAATGAGATGAAGGCTCGGGCCGCGCACGGAAACGACGCTCACAAAAGCTTCTGAATCCCGGCGTCTCCCCGGGAGCACCGCAGGGGCCCCCAGCGGACCGGTTCACCTGTAACAAAAAACACTAAAACAAACCCGGGCCCCACAGGGAGGAGGGGAGGGCGGGGAAAAAACCGCATCAAAGTCTGATTCGATTGAATAGAGGAACACCATTTCACGGAAGGGGCCCGCTGTGAAAAACGCAGGTGTACGGTCAGGTAATGGCGCGCTCCCGGTAAGTGTAGTCGGTGTGTTTAGCTAACGTTGAGACGTATGCAATGATACCGTGCATTACAGAGCATAAAAGCAACAAGTACCCCCTCACTTAATCTGTAATGCTGCCAATGTGCTTTTTTTTTTTCTCAAATCGCACAAAAGCAGAAGCCTCACACTATGAATAAAACGCACAAATTACTCGTAAATAATAGCCCATAATGCGCATACATAATACACATAATGATCCCTTTTTATATAATCTTGGCCCCTTTATACTTGAAATGTTATCAATTGAATGCAACTTTCCCCTTCCTACAATTGCAGTTTAACGAGAACTGAGTTCTCGTAGTTCACAGGATGTAAACTGACTCTTGTGCTTGTATAATGAGAACACGATAAGTGTGAAGCTCAGAGTTTAATCCTCATGTGGACTGACCTGACTTTCCGCAATACGATCGCTTTGTTTGGAAATCGATCCGCTACAGAGGACCACATTTAAGCAAATACGCTGTGTGATTCGTTTAACCTCTTCGGAGAGTCTCCGAGTACAAAGAGAGAGAAGGAAGAGAGACAAGTCAACGCAGCGAAAAAGGTGATACTATAAGCCGGGTAGAGAGGCTGACAAATAGTAACACAATAAAACAATATGGGCTCGGCTTACCTATACTTACAATCAGACAAAAGAATCATCGAACCAGACAATACTGGGGTTTAGTTTTAAATTGTCCACTAAAATACGTTTTACAATACTTATACAAAAACAACCGTGACGAAGATAGTCACGGATCAGAATATCACATTTATGGCTAAATATCAAATAATCATGTAGGTAGAAGGTGACTTTTTAGGGCGTCTTGAAGCAGATACCTCACACTGAAAGTGAAATTGATTCAAATCAGATAGGTCTTTATTCGTGTTCTAAGGGAAATGTTTGATAGCAAAAAAAACATCAGGTTTTTATTTTGAAATTTCTTTTTACATTTGTACTTTATTCAAACAGCCAAACCCTAAACTCGACTTATAGAAGTCAATGTGGACGCCAAGAGTGTGTTAAATCTAAACACGGCACGTTGGAGCCATGCAGGCCTAGGCTACCTTGTCGTTTAGCAGAAGATTGTCCAATATAATCTGATGTCGCCGTGCATATGCACGCTGACAGAGATTTGTGCTGCTATGGAGAAGTGTGAGACATACTGTGTGTGTGTGTGTGTGTGTGTGTGTGTGTGTGTGTGTGTGTGTGTGTGTGTGTGTGTGTGTGTGTGTGTGTGTGTGTGTGTGTGTGTGTGTGTGTGACACAGTACAGACAGATGATAAAGCAATGCTAATCTGATCTGGAAGCAGACCAGGTATTCTTTAATCCATCCATGACGCAGGGTTCCTGAAACTGCTTGTTAAGCTCTCTTAGGGCTTGTTTAAGGGCACATTAGTAATTGTGGCATGTGGAAAGTCCGACGAAAACTATTGTTCTCCAAAGTGTATCCGGTGACGATGTATGTTTGCAAAACAAAAAAGGATGACGGACAATTTTCTTAATCTAATAATCAGCCATCTCCTCAATCATAACACATGATAAAACTTTGAGTCAATATATAAATATAAATGTTTCGACATTTGGACTTATTGGTCTGCCTGTCGGTCTTTCTGCCTGCCTGTCTGTCTGCTTTTATGCTGACTGCCTGTCTGCATGTCCATCTGTCTGCATGACTGTCTGTCTGTCTGTCTGCCTGCCTGCCTGTCTGACTGTCTCTCTGCCTGACTGTCTGTCTATCTGACTGCCAGCTTCTCTGTCCTTCTGCCTGCCTGTCTGTCTTTCTGCCCTCCTGTCTGTCAGTCTGCATCACTGTATGCCTGCCTTCCTGTCTTTCTGCCTTCCTTCCTGTCTGCCTGCCTGCATGCCGCCTGTCTGTTTGTCTACCTGCCCGCCTAGCTGCCTGCTCAGGTCACCACGTCATGTCTCTTTAGGCAGGAACATTTTAAAAACCTAAACCTCGTAATCCACCCCATAATGTGCCATCATTCCTTCTCCTTAACAAGGAAGAAGAGTGTGAAGACCCAGGTGGTCTGGGGGGGGGGGGGGGGGGGGAAATCGCTGCGTCTCTCCTCTGCTGGCTCTTAAGGAGGCTTGGAGAGGGGGGGGGGGGGGAACTAGGGAGCTTCAATTAATTTATTCAATTAATTCCCTTATTTGGGAAAATGCCAATGCCAGGAATAGTTTTCCTCTCTCCATGTGAATATTCTGTTTCCTTTCGAGGTGGGGGTCATTACGAGGGTTACCAACCGATTTATTTCACTGTCATTTTAAAAAGGACCTTTTTATCGATTATAAAAAGGTCCAATCACAGACGACGGTGCAGCGATTTGCAGCCCCTGTCCAACTACTCCCACCACACGCGGCTCTATCGTCGATCGTCTAATTTGCCTGGCGTTCCGTCAGTTTAACTCTCCTTCTGTCGACACGTCAGACTGTCTCAAACCTGCTCAGACAGGCTGTCGCGGTCCGACGGGAAGATAGGGTCCGACAGGTCTGACCCTGCTAGCCTTGGCTTTGTTTCGTTTTTTAATAGTACTGCTTCACATTTATCATAACAAAAGGCACTTACCTCCATTATATGGGGTCCTACGGTGGCTCAGTGGTTCAAACTTCACGGGGCGAGTTTCTCTCTGCTGTTTGCATTTTTCTCCTAAATATGTGAGTCTTCATGGAGCCTTTTCAAACACAGGTGTTGCTCATAACACTAATTACAGGTCTGCTCCTTTTATGAACCAGGGACCACGAAAAGTAGTCAAGTAGTAAACTAGTGAACACACATTGACCATTGCTGGTGCTTTGACCGGGAGCGTATCTATGTTCCCCGGGGCCTATGTTCCCCGCTTTGGATGTGACCGGGGAACATAGGACCCTGTGAGCAAACCTTTTTTTCGTAGGATGGTACGGGCAAGTACAGCCTTTTTCGCCTCTGATTCGCCTGTGATTGGTGAGAATGTCTCTCCTCCGATTGGTTATGGTTAGGGTTAGGTTTAACCCTCCCCCTAACCCTCACCCTGACCCCTCACCCTTTGCACCCGGGGAACATAGGGATGACCCCCTTTGACCCACATACATGAAACACCTGCACACGCCTCCACCTGCCTTTGCCCACGCGAGGACAGCTCTGTGAAGTCAGGTTTTGGCATCGCAGTCGTTGGAACCAACAGGGTAGGCTGTGTGACGCGGGGGGTTTTGAGCCCCGGAACCTTCCGGCGGGAGGTTAAGCACCCCGGCCAACGGACTCAGTCATCGCTCATTAGCTATCGCCGTGTGACGCGTCAACCTTTTGCGTTCGTCGTAGCACTCTGAGGCTCTCGGGTTAACGTGGACGCCTCCTTTACGTGGCTGTTTTTGCCTACTGATCAACTATTTGATTTGTTAATTATTATAAATATATATGTATATGCATACATAATTTGACATGTGTACATACGTATACACATTTTATTGTTTATTGAATGTTTCATTTGATGTCGTACATTTTTCTCTAAGGGGAGAGACGAGGACAGTTGTTCATACTATCTTGACTGTATACTCTTTGACGATAAGAAGCTCTTGCGTTTCTCTCCTTGTTTCTTTCCCTCGTGGCCCTGGGGACCACAGCGTCTCTCCTTGTTTTCCAGAGGCTCTGCCATCGGGTCTCGTCCCCTGAGCCCCCCATGAGACCCTGTGAGGGTTGAGATAAGGGGGGCCAACAGAAGAAGACACTTGACTTGGACCCGACTAGACCCGACTTGTCTCCCGCCTGCGCTCTGATTGGCTGCGGATAAGGAGCGCCAGCCACATTAGCGTCGCTGTAATGATTTAGATATCGGGGGGGGGGGGGGGGGGGGGGGGGAGCAGGTGAATCCCTGGATAAACATCAGGGGACCACGCACCACTAACACACACACCGGACCCTGGAAACCCTTCCCGGGGGGCCATCTCTCTCTCTCTCTCTCTCTCTCTCTCTCTCCCCCCCCCCTCTCTCCCTCCCCCCCCCCCCCCTCTCTCTCTCTCTCTCTCTCTCCCCCCCCCCTCTCTCCCTCCCCCCGCCCCTCTCTCTCTCTCTCTCTCTCTCTCTCTCTCTCTCTCTCTCTCTCTCTCTCGCTCTCTCTCTCTTTCTCTCTCTCTCTCTCCTACACCCAAACCCCACGCAACATTACCTCCTCCACCCACACGGTGTTTTAAAAACACGACCCACAGCGTGTTATAAACGATGCGGGTTGGCACTGCAGGTTGAAGTGGGGTTGGGGAGGCGGGTACTGTACTGTATGTACTGCATGTGGCATTGCGAGTTGTGTACCTGCATGATTACCAAGTAGTGGCAGCTCTCTCACCGCAGTGTTGGGGGGTCCGTTGGTGGATGTGGCTTCACCCTAAAGGTACCATGAAGGAAACGAGGTTCATCGTTGCTTTTGTGGTGCTGGTTTCATAAACACTATTAGGCTTTAGACATCATCCAAAACTGGTCACCTGAAAGGGCTTTTAGGTCGCTTCAACCTGGTTTACTACTTTGTTCACATATTTGAATTTAAGCTGAAATCTGTTACTGTAAAAAATATAAATAACGCCTCCCCTTTATAAGAAAGTGACCGCTTACCGTGATACAGGAATGATCCATTCTTCATTGATGCCGTAAATGTATCCAGTAGTGATAATATGATCCAGAGCACTCACACAATGTTTTTCCTTCCTGTTGTCTCTCTAGTCTAACGAGTGGTACCGGTCTTAATAACTTATTATGTTCAGCTGTGTTCCACATATTCAGTCGTCGTTAATATCTCTGTGACCGGGTTCAAACTCGCTTCCAAGCCTCACATTATCTGTACAAAAATCAACGCACACGCACGCACGCACGCACGCACGCACGCACGCACGCACGCACACACACACACACACACACACACACACACACACACACACAGT
>NC_082398.1:3581244-3621373 GCF_031168955.1 Gadus macrocephalus
TGCATTGCATAACCATCCCTCTCTACTTAACACGGGCAGATAGTTCTACTCTCTACTCAAATGTATTTGTTATCCCAATGCAGCAGCCAAAAACGGATGAAGATACGTGGTTAACATCAAAACATTGTGTAGACCTAGCAAGGATACTGACATTGGGATACTCGCTTCTGCTTCGATGAGTTTGCTTAGATATGATAAAAGTTTTTAAATAGATAAAGAACAGACATTTACAAACTTAATTTCATCATCAGTGTGAGGAACTACGGTAACACGGTTATGTGCAAGAACAATAAGTCACTTACGAAATGAAATCATTTTGCTGAGCTTCGACTCTTGCAACAGGAGAAATCGTGGCTCCTTTCTCCAAGAGTAGTCGCTGAGCTCTCATTCACCGAGCAGCAGCAGCACGGTGTTTGGGTTAGCCGCTCTAAGTTACCCGTGTAGAACGTTGCGTCAAATAAGTTCTGTAAAATCAGTAAAATCATAATTATTTTATTTGGTCATCAAGGGGGGGCACAGAGGGGGCTAGGGACATGTCTACATGGGCAAGGGCCCCCGTAGGCCCCTGTGTGGAGCCGCCATGGCCTGAAATTCAATCTTTTGCTCTTTCATGTCATAATTGATTAACAGGACACAAAGTGACATCTTTTATCATTTTTCATTTCTATATGACTTTATTTGTTATCTCATTTCATCTTTAATATTCCTATATCTTATATTCCTGCATCTGTATGTCTGACGACACGACTTGAACCATGACCTGTGCTGTGGTCATGTGTGGCCTTAGTCTGCGTTTTCACCCAGTGTCAATAAAGCCTCACCTTGCCTGAACCGCAGCGCCCTGTGTGGGCTGGCCTGTTGCCACGACGAGCATAAAAAAGCCGCGCTAAAGGTGAGTTCGCTAAACCCTGAACTGCCATAACCCCCTCCCCCTCCCTCGTTTTCTGTTGTATTTTTTACTCACCGTCATCGGTATCACGGAAAGCCCGGCCGCATGCCAACATTCACTCCGGGCAGCGCTGCCAGATGGAGATTCTACCGACCGCGCCGTCGATTCTTCTGGACAAGCGGACGCGAGCCGCTGAATTGAGCTGAACGAGTTACCGAGGTGTGGACAATGTTTTCAGTATTCCACCTTTTACGATCACACGCACGCACGCACAAATAGACATACACGCACACACACAAAAACACGCACGCACACACGCACACTAACACGCACACACACAATGCCGGGTCCCATCTCTGCACAGAATGCACAGAGGGTCTTTGTGAGGAAAACGTTGTCCTCAGAAAGACCACAATGTGTCACTCCCAGAGATTGCACTTGGACTTGATGTCCACTTTGTCCACTTTTTTTTGTATTGGTTTTTGCGTAAGGACTTTTCCGTTATCGGCAGCTTGCTGTATAACTTTCTGCAGCGCACACACACACACACACACACACACACACACACACACACACACACACACACACACACACACACACACACACACACACACACACAAAACCACACACAAAACCACACCATCATCAAAACAGAGGTTTACCCCGAAAGTTATAGTCTTGCTGGCCATGAAAAGGGGGTACCACCTAGTGTGTGTGTGTGTGTGTGTGTGTGTGTGTGTGTGTGTGTGTGTGTGTGTGTGTGTGTGTGTGTGTGTGTTGGCTTGGTTGCAGAGTCAGAAAGAGGCCCAGTTGGGCCGATGCCATGGGCTGCCATTCAGACCGTGCCACCCCAAGCCCCCCATCCCTCCCCCCCCCCCCCCCCCACGACCACTCCCCCACGACCCCCCCCCCCCCCCCCCCTTCTGCCTGAGTGAAACAGTGCTGACAGTGTTGGTACTGCGTGGGATCTGGGCAAAGGGGCGGGGCAGGGGGCGTGGCCTGGCATGGTGGCGTGGTGGCATGGCGGGAGAGAGGGGGGAGGGGGGGGGGTGGGTGACTGGCCTACATTTGGAAACGTGTGCGGTAAATGTCCACATCAGCACACAGACAATCAGGGAGATAAGGGGGGGGGGGGGGTCACACGGAGGAGGGGCTGTGTCTGTGTCTGTGTGTGCGTTTGTGAACTCCTAGGTTTGCCAAGGGGGGGGCGTGGCTATGTATATTTATACATGGGTCTGTGTGTGTGTGTCTGTATATATACCAGCAGTGGAACAAACGGAGGTTATTGTGGTCGGCGCTCGTCCCTGCGGTCTGTTCTCACCTCTCTCGCCCTCTCTCTTTCTCTCTCTCTCTCTCTCTCTCTCGATCGAAGCCCACCACAACTCCTACCTGTAGCCATGGCGTTTGACGGAACCTGGAAGGTGGACCGCAGCGAGAACTACGACAAGTTCATGGAGCAGATGGGTACGTGGACCAGCCTGTGGCATCTGTGTGTGTGTGTGCGTGTGTGTGTGCATGTGTGTGTGTGTGTGTGTGTGCATGTGTGTGTGTGTGTGTGTGTGTGTCTTTCCCCTGAAATGCAGCATCTATTATTTTGTGGTTGCGAAACATAGTAGTACAAATATAATAATGTATAATATAATATAATGTATAATGCCTACTTATACATGTATAATACATAGAACAGTGCAGAACAGCCATGTATAATAGTCATTGTACTCGTGTACACCTTTGCATGACCTCAAGGTTCAAGGTCTGATGAACGCTAGCGGGTTCATTAACAACGGTGGCTTAATTTACGAGCGTGTCGACAAACCCACGCTGGCAACAGACTTCCACCGCCTGGAAAGTATTCACAGGGCAATAAAACAATCGTGGCCGCCCGTCTACCCCATACCGCTCGTACCTCGGCGGGGTCAATGTCACGCCTACTGGGTTCGGAACACAATGTTCACGACGCTCAAGGTAGTTCCTTCGATCGCGAGATGACAACGGTTGTACCCTGAGCCCTGAGTGCGAAGGACAGCAGTGCGTGACCCCGAGCGTCTTCGTCTCTCCGCAGGCGTCAACGTGATGAAGAGGAAGCTGGCCGAGCACGACAACCTCAAGGTGATCATCGAGCAGTCGGGCGACAAGTTCCACATCAAGGAATCCAGCACCTTCCGCACCAAAGACATCGACTTCACCCTCGGCGTGCAGTTCGACTACTCCCTGGCGGACGGCACCGAAGTGTCTGTGAGTATCTGTGGCGTGCACAAAACGGGCACAAATCGTGGCGTTGGGGAAAGGGTTTGCACACTTGTGGAATGTACCCATCCATGCATGAGACTTAATAGGAAACCAAAAAAAAAACCCTGGTCATCACCTGATAATCCCATCCGATTGTGATACAAAAGGCTGCTGTGAGACAACGGCACTCACGGTGGTGGTGAGGGGGGGAACGATCACCGTATTGGCAGGGCCAGGGAGAGACAAAGGTGGATGCAGCATTTGCACAATGGATGATTCACTTCTGCCTAAGGTTTTAAACACCCCTTAAGCCACCGGCCCCCGCCGACACCAGAAGGTCAGTCCAGCACAGTGCACGGACACTGAACACCTCGTGATTTGTCTTCCAGGGCACGTGGGTGCTGGAGGGGGAAACTCTGAAGGGATGTTTCACCAGGAAGGACAACAACAAGGTCCTGACTACCACTCGCTGTGTGGTGGGCGGAGAACTTGTCCAGGTCAGTAGAGATTGCCGGCCGGTTTATAAGCATGTAGTACTGTAATGTTATTTCTACCACGGCTAATTGTGATGCTACTTTGCATCGGTTGGTTGCTTTGTAGCTTTTCCCCGCAAGGTCATCCATGGTTGGTTGTGTGAACGTAAGGATCATCTCATTGGTTGTTTCTTTCTTTTCTCCTCTGCAGTGTTACAACTATGAGGGTGTGGACGCCAAGAGGACTTTCAAGAAACAGTAATTTGGATTGCGAAGGGAAATTAAACATTTTTATACCCTACTCTGTTGTGCGGCTGTGTTTTTTTCCCGCCAAGACTCGATAGCATGATTACCATGAAGTGCAGTATTGCAGTATTGCAGTACTTTTTTTCTAAAGAGGAGATATATTTTGTTTGAGCACTCTGTTCATCTCTGTCCGGGAAAACTGTCGGCCCCTCAGTGGGTTGCCAGGGAAACCACCAACGCCCTCCTTGTAATCTAATTAAAACACAATTAGGCCTAGTCACCGGCCTGTCTTGCTCAATGTAAAGGAATTTCAGCCAAGGGGCCTCCGAGAGCAGAAAATGTGGAAGCACAACACAACATGTTCCCACGCAATTTGGAAACATTCACCCAATTAAAAAATAAAGCCCTTTTTAATTTAACATTCCATACCCACGCAAAAATATTAAAATAAATCTTGGTGACATTCTAATGTTATAACATTTTTTAACATTTCTGTTTGGACTTTTTCTCATCAAAAAGAGCCAAGCAGTAAAATTATTAAATAAACTGATATAAGGTGATCCTTATGCATCAAAGATGCACTTTTTGATTCTATGGGTTTTACTAGCCCCTACATATCACAGATAGATAATCAGCTATCAGCTGTGGAAGATTATGGCACCATTAGGGGGCGTGTGTGTGTGTGTGTGTGTGTGTGTGTGTGTGTGTGTGTGTGTGTGTGTGTGTGTGTGTGTGTGTGTGTGTGTGTGTGTGTGTGTGTGTGTGTGTGTGTGTGTGTGTGTGTGTGCAAGGTCATTCCTTTAAGATGAATGAGATCAGAATTCAAGGGATACTAAACTTGAGCTGAATAGCATGGCAGAACGCCATTTCTTACTTCTTCATTCCACTCAAGTACATTGTATTGAAAGAGCACATTTTATAAATGAAACGCTACACTGTAGTCCTCTCACACATGAGGGGTCATTACCTCGATGGGCCTCGGGGTGGCGCTGTTGGGTCAGATGCTGGGTATGACTAAGAATAGTTAAATGATTGGAACTTGAGGCTGCAGGGTTGACTGCGTTTGGTTTGGATGTGTAAAATTAATAAGATACCTGAAGGAAGGTCACCAAACTGAATTAAAGCTTAGAGCTTGTAAACCGGCTCAGTGCTTCTGCTCTTTTCTATCCTTCTCTTTCCATGGGTGTTGTTGTTGTTTTTTGGTCCTGCATTTATGCTGTATTTTTCTTCATAGAGAAAGCATTTTTTATATTTCTTGATTATTTTATCAATAAATAAACTATAGGCCTAAATGTCTATTTTTTCGGCTACTGCAGGCATTGATTCACGAAGGCTTGGTCTAACTACAATATTGACACACGGACTAAAGCCTATACGAACTAATAGTATTTTCCTGGAATAGCGGAGGCTGCAGGAACATACTCCTAAAACCGCTTAAATATGACCCTTTTTTGCGGCCTCAAAACTTTAGACTGAACCTGAGTTTAGACTGAATGTGTACATTTTCCTATGGCGTTGCAAATTACTTTAAGGTAGAGGTCTACATTAGAAAAAATCCTAATTTAAGCTGGTTAGATCATTAATTATTATTGAGTTCAGTTCCTCGTGAGATTCCTTCACCATCCAAGAAACACAACGCACGGCGATTTGGAAGCAAATCGCCTACTTTTAATTTTTACTACGAAAATGCGAGTAGTCCTGGTATTTCCTCCTATGTATTGGGACATACTAAATCTTCCTCTGACATAGGCCTACTAAATAGTATGGTTGTATGGGCATTGGAACGCAGGAAGTGTCACGAAAACCTGCGGTCCCGAGACTGCAGCCTCCGGCAATGGCAGGAACTCATACGAATACCTACGGTCCTAGAACTGCAGGAGCAGGAAGGGGTCTAGGACTGTGGTTCTGAGACTGCAGAAGCAGGAACTCATGCGAAGACGTGACTGGTCAAAAAAAACGGCGCGTAATGCCGTGCTCCTCGGCGCATGCGCACTTTAAAACTAAATATCAGTCTATACCGACATGCAGACATAGCGCCGGGAACGTCGTGTCGCGCCCACTGCATGCGTACTTTTAATATACTATTAATAGCAACATACAGCTCTTTACGTGCTGTAAACATCGTGTTTGTGATTTAAATCAAACATGGACAACGTTGGTAAGCGTCTATCCGCTGAGGCTAAGTTGGCTAAAAGCAGGCTACTGTCGGGATGTTTTCATCTGAACCCACTTTAAACCCGATGCCTTTCTTCTTTCTTTTTACAGTGGCGAATATGTTCGTGCGTAAACAAATTATGGTGAGTATGGCCGGATGGAAGTAGAGGGGGTTTGTTTGGCTGATGTTGGGTGGGGTCATAGGTTAACCAACTAATTTATTAAGGATTTGAGCTCATAACATAAACATGCATACATCAACAAATCCATACATTCCTCCACTGTATAAGTACGTCTTCTAAGTAGAGCACAGTCATTCTAACTGATGGCCTCGACTCCCACTACCCTGTTCACCAGGAGTGGAACTTTCCATGGACACGCGGTTCGGTTTTATGGTTCGTTTGGGACGGCCACAACAGTCTTTGTGTAAAGGTCGCATCTCATCTTATCTCTGTTCCCCTCAGTCTACCATAGCCGACATGGTGCGATTACACCAGATTCCCCCTGGACACCACAGCATGTTTGGTAAGAAACCATGCATTTTTGTGGATTGTAATTGATGCTTTCATGCCATTCGATTGCCAGCAACAGGTAACCTGTTCTTCCTCTTGTGAGCCTGACATGCAAGTCTTGAATGGGCGGAAAGTTTTACCTTTTTGGTTTCTGTGGGAACAAACTAAACTGCAATGAATTGGCACACACATTCTGATCATGGATCGGATCTGTGTCTCCCAGTAATAATAATCCTCCCAATGTCTACAGGGGAGATGGAGTCGGACAGCGGCCCGCACTGGGATGTTGACCCGGAAGACGAGTATACATACCACTGGCCCGACGGCAACGGTTCCTACGTCACCCTGCCAGCCGAAAGATACGATAGTGTACTGTTCCCAGCGGCGTTCAAACCGAAAAGAGCCAACCCCCTTCCTAAGCCACAGTATACACCCGCAGAGCCCGACCCCACTGTGAGTATGGACGTCTTGTTGAGTTGTTAAGCTTAGCTGTAGACTTTGGGGGGGTTGGATATTACTTTGGGCGATCACATCAGAGCCACTGTCTTCTCCCCCCCCCCTCCCCCCGCAGCAAGTCCAAAAGCAAGACAAGAAAGTCAAAGCCAAGTCGGAGAAGAAGCGTATTAAGAAACGGGTGAGTGCCTCTGCTGCTATCGTCTAACCCTTTTAGCTGGATTAGTGGGTGGTGTACGAGTGATGCGCGGTCGCCCAGCTTCTCATACCCCCATCGTCCCCCACCTCCCTCCCTCCCTCCCCAACAGAGACAGAAGGAGAGGAAACGTCTCGAGAAGCTCAAGCGAGAACAGCAAAAGCCAAAGAAGAATACAGAGGTATGTTTTGGGTGATAAAGGGCAGCTCATTTCCCCCGGCTGGGCCAAGGTGAGAAAAGGCTGGTCTATTGTCTGTGATGTCACACCTCTGAAGATGAGGCATCTTCCTGAAGGGGGGGGGGGGGGGGGGGGGTCATTGTGCCTGTGGTCTCTTACCTAGCAGCCTGTTTAAAGGACAATTCCGGTATTTTGAACATTGAGCCCCCTTTCTGGTTTGTCTAGGATGAAATAGAGTGGGTAACACCGACATTTTGAGTATTGGTCCTGTTTCGGGCACCACTAAACGTTCCTTTTCTGAAATGTGAAACTCATCGAGGGGTTGGTGGTGTTCGTTGTTGTTCCTAAACAAGTATCGTAGCGAAATACAGTTTCTGTCGTTTTTTTTATTTGGCGTTTTGCAAATCCATGTAAACGGGAACGGGAACGGGATGGGGGGCTGGTTGTAGTCTTTTCGCTCGGTTCTCCGTATCAACAGTAGGGCTAGAAGCGAGCGAGAAGACTACGACTGCATGGTTTGGGTGAGTGGCAGCACCTGTGCCTCCTTGTAAACATCCCCTTCTACGCAGCAGGGATCTGTTTGCCGCCAAGTCTAATTTTAGAGCGTTGGGCCGTCACACAGCAACCGCTTGGATGGCTCCCCTCACACATGGGCCACTCGTTGTCACCGGCAGGAAAACGGAGAGACGAAGAAGGCCGATAAGGCGACCAAGGCTCCGGTGTCGGGCGGTCAGAGCTCCTCTTGTGACTCCAACTCCAGCGACTGCAGCGACGACAGTGAGGAAGAGGAGGAGGAGGAGGAGGAGGAGTCGTCCGAGAGCGAAACTGAGGTACGCCCGTCTGGCTCGATGGGATGGTTTCTCTCGCTCTTCTCAGGGGGGGTGATGCCACATCCGGTAACGAGGCTAGCTTGGTAATGCTATGGAAGAAATGAATGATTATATTCTATGGTAAACCATGATTATTATTATTGGGCCTAAATATTTAATGGTAGAAAACATCTAAAGGGCCTCTGGATTCTGGTCCAAGGCTTGACACGGTGCCAGGGAGTCTGGGGTCAGAGCGTAAGTGGGAAACCCCCAAAGGAGCCGGAGGCTACGGGGTCAATGCGTGCTGACCTCAGCCTGGGGTTTTAGATGAGCGTTGTTGACCATTTGCTTAGAGGAATCTATGACTGTGTGTGGGCGGACACCTCGAACAAGAAACTGCTTTGTATGTGTGGATAAAAAGCAGCCGTGTTTTTATCCACGCATGCAAGCATAGCCGAGCATAGTTTCTGCCTAAACTGTTTAAGAATAAAGAGTCGTCTTACCTTTATAACAATTAGGCTAATTTATGTATTGAAGTAATAAACATAGAATAACGTACAACAAACGTACAATGATCCGAGGCTCTCTAAGAGGCCAAAGCGTTGGCAAAAGCAAGGACTTCTAATACTGTGGTAGACGGGTCGCAGGATGCGGAGAACAGCGCTGCTCCCCCAACACAAGCCGTGCCTATCAGTTGGATCCCTTGTCCCTCGACCTCCCCGAGGGGTTAAGGAAACAGGCCTCAGTTGGAGCCTCTCAAACCCCCAACCGGAGGGGCTCGAGAAAAAAGCACATGCCAACAATTTCGCCGTTAGAGGAACGGCATGTGAAAACATTCCCATTGCAGATGCATTTGTGTTTCACTGCAGTACTAAACACTCGTCATTGAAACTTGACCACGGTACCTAATAGGGCTGAACGATTAATCGACTTAAAGCAGACATTGCGTTGTAATGGAACGCGATATGCAAATCACAAAGGCTGCTGGTGTGGTAGAAATGATTATATTCTATGGTAAACTATGATTATTATTAGGCCTGTATATCTAATGGTAGAAAACATTTAAAGCGTCTTGGATTCTTATCCAGGGCTGGTCACGGTGCCTGGGAGTCTGGGGTCAGAGCAGGGGTTGGGGTCCAACCCCCCCCAGGAGCAGGCAGCTACTGAGACAATGCATGCTGACTCCACTTCCTGGGTCCTAGACTATCTCGGTGACCATCTGGTTAGAAGAATATGTTTGATTATGTGTGGACACCTAAAACAAGAAACTGCTGAGTACTGTGCTGTTGTGTGTGTATAAGAAGAGGCTGGAATCTGTTGACCAGGAGTGACTCTGCAGACCCATTCAGCTGTTTCTTAACGATAAAGTCTTTTGTCAATACTTGCTCCGGACCCCTCGATTTCTTTTACTCTCTCTTAAATTAGTCTAAGTGTTTTATATCTCGGTCATAATCCACAACACTAGCAAACATAAATGTATGCAATGTTTTACAATTCAATAGTTAAATAAAGATGTATCAATTCATGCTTCAATTCATCTCAACACATAGACCTGGCCTAAAGGAAAGAGCCGTTTATACGTTGACTGCTTCAAATGTTGTGTTGGTCCTACGACGGAATGATTTATTGGGTTTTTTTTAGTGAATAATGCAGAACATAAAAAAATATATATACAAAAAAATTGTACATACTAAATCGCAATCGCAATATTGGTCGAGATAATCGCAATATGATTATTTCCCGCAATCGTTCAGCCCTAATGTGTTCTTAACTCCACATGCCTTGTGTCCCCGTGTGGATGGACAGGAGTTGGACCTGAGCAGCAGCTTCGTGAACAAAGCCGCTCTTATTTTGAAGAGGAAGCTGGAGCAGAAGGAACCCAAATACAAGCCAGAGAGGAAGGAGGAGAAAAGGGCGCCAGTAAAACCAGTGGCCGAACCCACTAAGGACAAACCCGTCCGTGCGGTGCCCGACGCTCCGAAGCCTGTCCCTAATAAAGATGTGAGCAGTTTGTCTTAACTATTCAATTCAGTTTATTTTTGTGAATGGTGACTTTCAGGCCGTTTACTAATTTTGACATTTATTGATACTGATATGGTTGCAATTAATTTTTTTGGCAATTTGGCATCGCCTAATCTGTATTCCTGCTTTTTTTTCTTATGACTGCTTTCCAATAAAAAAGGATAACCATTTATATCTTACTAATAATATTCTTGTCACCATGTAAGTTAATGCAAGTAAACACCAGAAACAACTGTTGGCCAAAGATTGAAGAGAAGAACATCATGTTTAGTTTGGATAAAGTTGAAGCGACCAGTAGTATCTGCAGTTCATTTATTTATACTTGAAGACAGGTTGTATAGTGGCTTTCTGTGAGCGTTTTAATGGTCTGATGTGTACCATATGTTAGGGAGGCAGTATTTTGAAACCTAAGGCATGTTGTGCACAGAGGAGAGTCTTGCTCTCTTGTGTATATCATGTGAAACGAGTATAACCATAACATGGCCACCGTGACCTCTTTCACGGGCTGACCTCTTATGTCGTTACTCAAGAGAAAGAATGTTTTTGTACTGAAGAGAGCGTTGAGACGCTGCATGAAGAGCAGAAACAGATTTACCGTTAGTACAATAGTATGAGGGGTTTGGAACATAGTGTTATCCTAAGGAAACACGCCTTTCAAAGATTAACTGAAGGACGGGGTCTTTTCTTCCCTCGCCGATGTCATCAAAAACCTTTTCAATCAACTGCAGGTTGTACCTGCTGGTACTTGGCATTGTGTAGTCTTATCCTAGCTATCTTTGTTGTATTTGTTGAAGCACTTTCAGTCTGACCATGTGTATGAACAGTGCTAAATAAATAGAGTTTCCTTGCCTATAAGGGGAATAGGTTAACCTAGAAATTGTTAGTGTTTGGAACTTGTTTCTATAAATATCTTTACTGTACCGACAGCGATATATTGTTTCGCTTTTTTATTGTAAGTCGGTTCGATAAAAGCGTCTGCTAAATGTAAATGTATGCTCAACATCTAATCCCCACTTATATTTCTGTTTTTGTTCAGATATCTGCAGCCCCCATCAATAATAATCCCACCTATGAGGATAATGTGAAAATAAGTACAGAACTTGCAAGTGAGTATTTACCTATGAATGAAGGTTAATGTTTTGCCATGCACTTCATGGGGCGAAGCATCAGGAATAGTTGGAATGACCTAGGTAGGAAACTCCTTCAGAGAAAGGTCAACACGTTGAGATCTGATATTGACATAACAAAGGTGTGGACCAATTTTTTTTTAAAAGGTTTAAGGTCTAATTAACAAACTGTCAATTGACGAGTGCAAGGGAGCTAGGTTAATAATGGCTTATTACTAGTAAGAAAGTTAAGGTGCGATCAGGTGACCACTAGGATATATTTTAACAGGCTACATACAGAAATAACCACATTTATAGTTTATAGATGCTGACGTTGACTCAAACCTCTCTTATTTCAGTGCTGGGAAATCAGCATGCAAGTGCTGGCCGTTACGATATGGCTGTGCAATACTTCACAGCCGCCATTAAATACAACCCGAAGGAGTTCAAGTAAGGAGAGCGTCTGAACGAACAAGCCCGACTCGCCTCGACCCGTCGTCATTATTATAGCCGCTCACTGTTCGAACCGTTCCCCCGTTTGTCCCAGGCTGTTTGGCAATCGCTCCTTCTGCTTCGAGAAGCTGCAGGAGTATGAGAAGGCGCTGACGGACGCCCAGCTGTCCATCAACATGTCGCCGGGCTGGGACAAAGGCCTGTACAGGATGGGGCGCGCTCTCGTGGGCCTTAAGGTATGGCATCGCCCCGGACACACCGGAGACGACTCTTGGTTGTTAAGACGACTGTGTGTTCGTATTTGTCGGTATGCTGGTCGCCCGATAGCAGAATTGGTTTTGTGGTCATCCCGAGAATAGAGACTAACTATGTAGTGGTCGTGGGAAATGTGGCTTTTTGTTATTGCACACACTGGGTTATCGGCAATGTTGACATATTATGGTCGGAGGGTTGTTACACTTTGTTGTCGTTGGTTTGGCTAGCCTTGACAAGCGGAATAATGCACACAGTGCAGCGTCGCCCCCCTCTGCTCAAGGCTAGTACTGCGTCTGATACACGGTGACGCCACCAGTAGTACCTAACCCAGCCCTTCTTTCCTAGCGATACGAGGAGGCGGCAAACACCTATAAAGAGGTGCTCAAGCTGGACAGCTCCTGCACCGAAGCTGCCCAGGAATTGATGCGCGTCCAGATCGCACAGCTCATGGTGAGTTCCCCCCCCCTCCTCTGTTACCGTCATGGCGACCGCATGGGCCTTATTCACCTCGTCGCCATCTTGGCTCTGAATGCTTACTGGTTGGGAGTGTCTAACTGCTCGGAGCCAAGATGGCAGCTAGATTTGTAACGGCCTATCCGAGTGTCGAAACAGTAACTGCGATTAGCGCGGTGGAATTCCTGACGCCCTCAGCAGTAGCCTTGTTGTGAACGTTGAGGCTGGGTAAAGGTCTAGGGGAGAGCGCCTGGAGCCTCGCCGCCGGTTGATTGCTTATCGAGATCACGTGTTGCGTTCGCAGGAGGCTGGCTTCACGCGGGAGCAGAGCTCCAACGCTTTAATAATCCACGGTACCATGAGCAAAGCCATGGAGGTGTTGTCCAAGTTGAATCCAAGCAATACAGGTGAGCAGTTTACCCACTCCCCCCAAAGACCCCTGGTGTTAGACCTAAATACTACCATTTTGTAAGTGATGCTGATCTAGAGGTTTACCCCTAACCTATGATGAAACCATTTTAGCCATTGTAAATTGCTTATTGCTTATTGTTTCCTTCAATATACAAATTTCGAAACTTACCTTCACCTCCACAAAACAGCATATTGTCCTGCTAACACTTAAACTTAAATTTCTAAGACATTTGAGAGTCTTCGGATAAACAAGAGGTGTACACGATGAAGGAGTTTACCACGGTTGCTGTATCACATTCACCGATGCAGTCAATTGACATCACCTTTCAGTTCAGGAGAGGGAGAGAGAGAGAAGTTATGTTAGGTGTAATGGTGTATGATTTGACAAATGATAAAAGATATCCATGATTCAGTATCTTTTTCGCAAAGTGATATAACCGCAACTACAGAGTAATGGGTAGCATCACAACAGTTATGTATGTGTACTCAATAGCCTATGGGAGCTAAACTGTGTATACTAATACTAATCCTCTCGTTGTGTTCCAGGAACCATATATAAAGCTCCCGTACTTCCACCCGCCGTCAGTGAAGCCCCCCCCAGGGCCGCGTCGGCCCCGCCCAGGGCCGCTGTGTTCTCCCCTGGCCCCCCCAACACCCTCCCCTCTGCGTTCCCGGCTGAACCCCAGCAATCCCCCGTTAGGAAACCCTTCACCCAGAACACTCCCCACGTAGGGCCTAAGGTGGCTCATCACCCCCCCCCCACTGTGAAGACCGGCCAAGAGGCTCCTAAGCCCCCTCCCGGGTGAGTCTCCGAGCCAGCTCAGAGACGCTCTGATCTCCTGTCCTCACAGGCTTTCTCCTCTGTACAGAAGTTAAAGATACGCAGAGGTTGAATGCCGCTGTAGCCAATGGGCTGTCAGCATTACGGATAGATTATAGATCTATAGAAATTGATTATTGTTATTACAGCATGACTATGCCACTGAGTGATATTTTATTGCTCCAACAATCAAAGGACGAGGTGTTTATCTAATGGAGCCTGCTCATGGTGATAACGTGAGATGGATTTTCTTCACAGGGAATTGTTTCCGATTTGGGTGGGAAACCTTCTCCCTACTGCAACCGTGTCCAGTCTCTCTGACCTCTTCAGTGGGTAAGACTAAGAGCCAATCATTACTGTTGACCTACAGATGGTGCACGCATTTAACTCATTCCTCTACTGACGCATTCACACATTTAACTCATTCCTCTACTGATGCATACACACATTTAACTCATCCAGTCATCGTCATTTTTGACCAACCGATGCGTACACATTTAACGCATCAATCTACTGATGCATACACACATTTAACCTGTTCATCTTCTGATGCATACACACATTTAACTCATCCATTCATCGTTATTGTTGACCAACCAATGCATACACATTTAACGCATCGATCTACTGATGCATACACATTTGACTCATTCTTTCATTGTGAATGTTGATCTACTGATGCAAACGCGCGTTTCACTCATTCATTCCAATGTAAATGTTTAACTTATACATACTGATGAAGAATAACTTATTATGGAACACTTCTTGGATTTAATTTTAGAGCATGATCATAGGGAGATACAGGCAGCAATTTACCACGCGTATATTCAACGAGACAATGGGAAACGTTTACAGCGTGGGCAGATGCAACAAAGGAGATAATGGCCAGGGGCGTGATCGTCGTGAAGAGGTTAGGATTGGCCATGGCTGAGGAGACCAAGTCAATTTGCATTACACTATTAGGTGTGGGGGGGGGGGGGGGGAGAAGTGACACGTCTGCAAGACGGCTAGAGGAATCTAGACAGGAAAGACGTCTGTTGATTTGCGTGGCATTCGAAATAGAAACGACTCTAACACCTTTTGGTTAAAGGAAGGAGACGTCTCTAGGAGAATGTATGCAAATGCCTTTTCAGTAGACTGGTACTTCTATAAACAAGGTTGATATAATTTGTGTATTATCTTACTTATAGTTACGATACAAATGCCTTTTTTACTGGTACTAATATAAACAAGGTTGATAGGATTTGTATACAATCTAATATTAATGATTTTAACATTTCCACGACACATGCACACACTTTTAACTCATTCATTTATAATTAATGTTGATCTACTGATGCATACAAGTATTCATCTTATACAGTCCCAACCCCTTGAAGAAGAGCGAAAACAAGTGGAAGAAATGATTAGGTCCCTAGGTATCGGATTTGGACTCAACTTCTTGTGAGCTCCCCTGCGGGCCGTTGTAGACTCTTACTAATTGATATCGTAGCAGCGGTATGTTAACAACCCTTCCCACGCTGAGCGAGTCCTGCACCCTTTGTTGTACTTCTAACCAAACAACTTTTGTCGCAGTCCCAGTTCCCCACAACACTCTTCTTCGTTCCCCTCGTCCCTGGTGCTACGAGTGCTTGTGGCCCTTCTGTTGGATCATAGGTGGTTGTTGTGTCTTTACGTCGTTACGATATTAGCAAGAAGTGTTGCGGGAGTTTAGCTAAATGGAGCAAACTAGCATGGCAGGGGGTTAGAAAAACAAGAACAATGTAATCACTTCAAAGTACGGGTTCAACCAGCCGTCACAGTGGACCTGACGTGTACGGCGTATTCTTATATCCATCCGTCTCCTGTTCCTTGCAGTGTCGGGAAGGTCCACAGTATTAAGCTTTTAAGCGGCAAACGATGTGCCTTCGTCAACTTCACCACCCAGGAGCCCTGCGACCGAGCCATCCGTCAGTACCACGTGAGTCTGCCGTAGGCCGAGGGAAGGGACCTGGGAAGGGAACCTCCATCCCTCAGCCTGCACATACATGCAAGTCTGGACCGCGAGTCGGGCAGCTTGCGGTCCAGATATTAGGGTGGACTTTTGTTTAGCATTTCTTTCAACGTTTCTTTGATACCGATACTTTCCCCTTACTCTGCAGTTGCGGTCTGGCATGGTGTAAAGTTCTGTTTCCATTTATGCCCTACTGGCAAAATGCACCTTTGCATTCATTTAGTTTATCGATAAATGTGGTACTGATGTTTGCAATATTAACCAATATTTTAACGTGAATACGACACAAGGTGCCATGGCTCCATCTAGCACTTATAAAGTTCCGACAGTTTTGCAAACTCCTCACTTTTGTTTGAGAAATTCTGAAACACACCATTAATGTGATTTGTGTAGATCTGCACTACAATTATTTAGTTGGGTTCTATTTCTGCGGTTGTGTTTACCGCCATGTCGTTCTGCTCTGCCTGGGCAGCTTGAGTCGCAAACAATTCAAATCCAACGGACAGAAAGGTTTGAGTTGCTAGGCGGAGTCCTGATGAGTATCTAAACCTTAGTGGCGGATAAGAAATCAACACCATTTGAAGGGGCGTCCCCAGCGTTCACCCCCTGGTCTTAATCCCACTGCTCCTGTTCAGGGCTATGATCTGATGGGCAGTAGGCTGTGCTTGCGGTACCCAGACCGGATCCCCCAGGGCATGGGCATCTCCCGGGCGGCCCTGAAGGCCGAGCCCCTGCAGGAGGAACTTTACTGGTGAGCCCGGTCGTTTCTCTTACCCATCGCTCCTCTCTCTCTCTCTCTCTCTCTCTCTCCCCCCTTTTGACTTTTCACTTGCCCCTCTCTCAGCCCATCCCTCGCTCGCCCCTTTTTCTCTCCTCGTTCTCCTCACTCTCTCCTCGTTCGCCCCTCTCTCTCCCCTTGTTCTCTCCTCGTTCGCCCCTCTTTCCCCTCGCTTGCCCCTCGTTCTCCTCACCCGCCCCTTATTGCCCCTCCTTTGCCCCTTGTTCTCCTCGCTCCTTGCTCTCCCCTCTCCCTCGGCCCCCCCTCTCTCTCTCTTGTTCACCCCTCTCCTCTCTCCACCCTCTCCTTCCCCCCCCCCCCCGCCGTGGTTTGTAATGGCGCTACCCCCCGTGCTAACAAAGCACTCCCTGTGGTTGCAGGCAGAGAAGAGAGAGGAGAGCGGCAGCAGGAGGAAGTGAGCCCCCCCACCCCCCACCACCACCACGATCCTGAGCCCCAAAAGAACCCCCTGTTACACAAGCTACACGGCCAAATGGGATTTAAAAGATTATTTTAAAAAGTTTTTCTACTTACAGTGTCTTATTTATGCCCGTTCAGTATTGGAGAACAACGTGGTTATCACCAGTTGACATCGCAGCCAACGTTAAGAATAACGGATGAAAAGAATGTACATGCAGACGGGGCCCAGTACACTGTGTTCAACTGAGGAGATGTTACTTTGTTTTGGCTCTACCGGCCGGCTTGTACTGTTGCTGTACATTCGGTGGAACTTTTAATTCAAGCTTTTCTTTTTTATCAAGACTACACAACAAAGCCCCAAAGTCGTTTTTTTAAGCCCCAAAGTATTAAAAGATGCCAAATTCATTCGTGGTTGTTTATTTCTTCCCCGTCTATTTAAAGAAACCAACAGATGGCAGCACAGGCTAGGGATTGCATGGTGAGCTCTGCAAATCGTCTGGGTTGTGCTTCTGAATACAGATTACTTTTAGCAGTTTGTCTGCGTTTACCTCAAAGGTAAATGTAGCCTAAAGTACCGCTTCATGATACTTCATCACTCTACATGCTCAGATGCATGTTAAAAAAAAAAAAAAGGGCAAATCAACCCTTTATGCTGTAAACTACACATTTTGATTTGTTTTTGTATTTTTATGCTTTTATGATAGAGTGAGGTAGACAGCAAGGTATGGGAGACGGAGGGGGGAGGAAATGCAGCAAAGGACCACGGACAGGAACGCACGGACGCTCTACCCGGTGAACCTCCGCTGCTCCCCAGAACTGTTTGTCAGTTAACCTCAGTAGGAATACACCTGTGGGAAGTTATTTTTTAACCCGTACTATACAATCGTTGTTACGTGTAACTTTCCAGCGTGGTCAAGTGTTCGACTCTACAAACTCTGATGAACCGCGTGTAGAGGAACGGTTAGGGCGTTCATCAACCAGGAACACTAGCTGGGAACAACGCAATCTAGGACACCGTAACGCCCGCTTTGTCACACGCATCCATCACTTTAATTAGCCTAGCTAACAATGCTTTCAGCGGTGACCTGAATGTGTACGCAACGCAAGTGTTGACTCGGCAGACCAGCAAAGTCATCCAAGCAAGAGTTCGGGTTACATCTAGGAATTGTTCGGATTAGCAGATGTGTTCTTACAGTAAATGGTGAGTGAACTGCATTTATACAGCGCTTCTCTATCCAGCAGCCTGAGTTTCGACGCCTTGCTCATGGACACATGGACACTCGGCTAGGAGGAGAAGGGGCTCGAACCAGCAACCTTCCGGTTACCAGCCCACCCCCCCCCTGTAATTTATAAGTGGTAATTTGTCTCAGATGCCGACATGTGACCAAAGCCTAAAACTCACCGGTGATTGAACCCCACCGGGCCTCTGCACCCTTCAACTGTCAGCCAACGTAGAGCAGGCCGGGGGCCTCATTCATCACGGGGCTCTCAGGGGGGAAGCTACGCTATCACTTATCAGCCAGATTGGGAATTGGGAATAAATTATGCTAATAATCAGAAGAACGGGCATTCTTTCCCAGCCCTGCTCACGTCCCTCTCCCCCTCTTGAGGTATCGGGGGAAGGCGTTGAGATACATTCCATCCCGACGGGGTATGCCTCTGAGAATTAGTGAAATCCACGGTTGCTTTTAAAGATGGAAAAGAAAGAACGCCACAACGCAAATTTTTAAACCCCCTGATCAGAATAAGCCGTGAAGGCTCTGGGCGTAATGGGTGAAACGGTTTTGATGGGATGAATTCACTTTTGTCTGCGGAGTGGAGAACATGAGACGGAACACTGGTTCCGGCGGAATCCGGAATGCCACCGGATAGCAGATTAATGATGGGGGGCTTCAGCGATCTAGAACCTCCAATACGGAGCCTGGTTAAACTCATCGATCACAAATCACAGAGCTGTCACTCAGACAGCGCTGTCTTGAATGGCCCTTCCGTTGCCTGTATATATTCCACTGAATTAAACCCTACCTTCTCGTGTTGGGCTCAAAGCGAGAGGACGTTGTACTGATCGGTCATGATTCTTCAGGAGTTGGGGGTTGAAGTTAACTGGAAAGGAACTCGCCACTCAGGGGTAGATCTGTGGAGCTTGATGACTGGAAAATGATAAGTCATTCAATCACGCACAGGCTAGGTGTGTTTCTTCCACTGGCACACACACACGCATTCATAATAATCACTGAGCTTAGTTATGCCAGAGTCTCTCTTTATCAACCATTTCCAATCGATACATCAAACAACGCATACAAAAAGAGAAGTGTCTCAATTGACATAGCTTATTATAGAGTGCCAAGGACTGTCACGGTTTGTAAATGCATCCCCTAAATCCTATCCTAAATTGTTTTGATTTCCCTGATTAAACGGAGTCAGGTTCAACGCGAGTCTCAAACGTTCCATTCCACGTCTGAAGGCACGAGTGTTTGTTAGTCCCTTTGACGTCTCCTACGGCCGAGGAGAGCCTCTCCAGATATTCCATACTATTCCAACTCCTCCCTCCTTCATCGGTCGAAACATCTTGCGTCGGGAACCGGTACAGTTCACTGTGAAGTCATAAGGCTCAGTGATGGTTCAACGTCGACGCAGCGCAATGACCACGCAGACGCTTCGACGCAGTCGTGAACTTGTTTTGGTTCCGCGTCAGGTGTTAGTGAGCGGACCAATCACAGCCCTCCACTTCACCTTGACATTTTGTTGGGAGGCGAGCGTCTGGCCCTTGAGGCGGACGCAAGGAGGGTCCGCAAGGACGTAATGCGTCTGTCAACCCCATTTGCGTTGCGCCGACTTGAAACAATAACTAAGCCTTCAAGCCGCCATTTCAGCAGGCAGTCCATTCTGCATCCTCCACCTGCACCACCACCACCACCACCACACCCGACAGGGGTGGTCACAGACAGCACCCCATCAGGAACCTCCATCCCCCCCCCCCCCCCCCCCCTCCTTGCCAGGTCAGCTCCAGAGGCAGATGTTGCTGACGGCCTGGCAGGTGGAGCTGCTGGCGGCGGGGGAGAGGTACAGCTTGCCGCTGGGGCAGACGCACACCTCGTACGTGGCCTGTCCCGCCGGCGGTGGCGGCGGTGACGCCCGTCCCGGAGGCTCTGGCGCGAACACACCGAGCGGCAGGCTGGCGAGGCGAACCGTGGCGGCGTCTAAGATGATCTGACAGGAGAGAGAGAGAGAGGAGGAGGGGGAAGAGAACACACTGAAGGTCACCGGGAGTGATGTCTGGAGCCGTTTTCCCCTAAGCTGGCGTGATGGGGGGGGGGGGGGGGGGGGGCGCTACACCCTTCACAGGTGGGGTAGACACTTCGGAGGAACCAGTAAGGTGGGATTTAAAAGTCTTCAACCGAATGAATCCCAACCGCTCCCTTTAGTCCTCCCGCCAAAGCCACTCCAAAAAAGAAATGATGAAGATGAATTCTTCCGAGTCACCAATGTTGTTTTTTAATCTTTGTTTATGCATGCATTTTATTTCTGCAATTTTAAGTTTGCCCGTTTGAATATCTGGCAGGGGACAACAGATGTAACCTAGCCCCTTGGGCTTACTCCGGCTCACTCGCAGTTTGAGTGTTGATTGGTGAGCAATGTCCCTGAAAAATAAAAAGCAACAGGGCTGCCGAGTCTGGTGGAAGACTCCGGAGGAAAGACGGGTAAGAATCCAGATTGCCTGCCCTGGCTTTAAGTGGGGCATCATAGTTTCCCGCGGGGGGTGGGGTAAATCAATAACTCCATGGGTCCCGTCTCCAATCCGATCCGCTCAAAATGAACCCTGTTGATACTCATAGTTTTTGTTTTAACCCTTTAGCACACAATATGTTGTCGAGCATGATTCTTAAAGGTGACATATTACACCACCAGGTGTGTGTGAGTGTGATGAGCCATTACAAGCCTTCTTTGAACATCTGCCTCTTCTGACGTCACAAGTGGGCGTGCCCGCCTAGATATACGGACGGATAGATCAGTCTCGCAGTGGACTGTAGCAAACGTTGCTCATCTATCGGTCCTACATCTAGGTGGACACGCCCACTTGTGCTGTCAGAAGAGGCAGATATTCAAAATGGCGTTTCCCAGACGGGCGGAGAGGAAGTGAGTGGCGGGGGGGGGGGGGGGGAGGGGGGGTGCGGGTGGGGGGGGGGCTCCTCACCTCTCCCTCGGTGGACTGCAGCTGCAGGTCCTTGCGTCCGCCGACGGTCAGGGCCCCGTGGGCCGAGGTGACCTCCACCCCCCGGGGGGCCCCCATGGTCAGCGTCCGTGTGGGGGACTCCAGCCTGCAGCGACCACATCCACACCCAGGGTTCAGACCTCCGGTTCAAACAGGTTGATTATGAAGCGTCCTTTCAATACGTCAAGCCACCACATAGTCGTTATTACAGTGCTGCTTTTTTATGGAAACAATAAAGACATGGGCAGGGTAAGGCAACTTTATTTATAGAGCACTTCTCATACACAAGGCCCATAAAAGTGTCTCGTGTAGTACCTCGTGTAGAGCCTCATAAAATCAAATAAAAGCCTTAATCCCCCTACCCACAACAAACCCCACCCAGACTGCATTCGCGACTTTTGCCAAAGTCTCTTGGATTGCCAACGTCCTTAATGAGGAATGGGGTCCTCTCAAAGTGGAGTGTGTCCATTAGCCCAGTTTGCCATAACTTCAGCGTTGGGGCTTCCTTCTTTTCTGGTTCAGAGCCAATGCCCTTCCCTCCTGCTGGTCCACCGTCATGGATCGGGGACAATTAGTATTTTTTAACTTCTCCGCGCGGGACTTAATAATGCATGCGCGCCAACAACACACATTAATCTCCGTTGTACTCCTGACTTTGCTAAACCAATAACTTTACCACCTGTGGAGGAACTGGCTGGCGCACCATTTCCAAATTGACCAGGAAGCCATTTGTCATTTAATCAGCATCCCCTGACCTTCAGCGAGAAGAGACTAACACAATTATACATTCCCGCCGTCCGCCACTCGCATATTTGTTTACAAGCACAGGATCTGAGTGGGAGCCAATCAATGCACAGTTCGTCTTCATATTTCATAACCGTTTCAAATTGATTCCCCGCTCCCCCCCCCGCTCCCCACCCCCCAACCCGCCACCATCTTGCCCAAATCTGTTTTCAATGCATTTTTAAACAGAATCCTTTAGGGAGCCGTGTTGAAATCTGTTAAATTGCCATTCTCCCGGAAACTGACACACATTTCAGATCATAAGCAGCCCGGGGGGGGGGGGGGGGGCTGATGAATTTCATCTGCATTCGTTAAGCCGCTGACGTGCCACCAGCCTTCTCGGCGTACACACCGCGCAGACGACATGTACTGATGCGTGTGTGTGCGTGCATGTACGCGCAACTCTTTGTGTGTGTGTGTGTGTGTGTCTGAATGCGTGTGTGCACGCGCGCGACGAAGGTATGCAATCAGGTACAAAGTGCCAATCAGCTCGTCTACCACGTCAATCCTCCCGCAGAGAGAGAGAGAAAAATAAAAAAGCAACCGGGGAAAGTGTTAAAACACATCCGTTCATCAAGCCTCAGAAAAGCGCCAACGCAACCGATTCCTCCATCGCAGTGGAACGCTTTCAACGTGGAGGCGAAGCCCGTCCTGCATCGCGTGCAGCACATGCGTTTAAAGCCCGGAGGCGATCCGCAGTGTGAGTCGGAGTGCGGTAGTTGTTCCTATTAGAGCGGCTGTTAACGAGGCACTGCCTGCACTACGAGCCAGCATCGCCGTGGCGATCGCAGGGTTGCCTCAGCATGTCACAGTCGCTCTTGATCACTTCAGAAACTAAGTGGTTTTTCTGACGCTCAGCAAATTGCAAAAAAAACCCAGAGACCCAGATGGGGGTTTCGCAACAAACCGCGTCAAACTTTGGGGTTGTTATTATCATACCGAGTTCTCCCCGGCAGATTGGATGGTCAACACAGAGGGAAAACAAAAACTTCAGGAGTCCGGTAAATAGATGTTTGTTTACCTTGGGACCCCGGCAGACTTTCTAAGTACCTCCGAATGTTTGCGTGGACCGACTGCAGTTCAACCCGGCGATAACACGAGCCTTCGGTAATTAACCTGTGTCCAACACCGCCACAGTGTTCAGTGTACCGCCTGTGATCCGAAACACCGGGCCAGCGGCCGCGTTTCCGCCCCTAGCCCTGTTCTGCGGACGCCTCTGCCATGTTTGAGCCAATATAGATTAAGATAAGACGCTCCCTTCCGGGAAATCACACCCTGTAATTAATCGGGGGAAATTTCGAGGCCAAACGAAAATAAACGATGCATGCAGAAGCATTCTATCCCGTCCGAGAAAGTAAACTCTCTTAATCACTGCACTGTGACGTCAAAAGTACATTTAAAAGCTATGAAGCGAAGAGTCTTGGATTCAGATGTCACCCGTTTTGTGTCTTCTAGCGAGGTGTTGTACAGCGTACGATTGCTCCAGGGCGCAGGTCGTGTGAGTGCCTTGAGTTCTGCACGGCTGTGTTACAAATTCTCGGGGCCCCGGATCACTTCTCAGGGCCTCCAAGCAGCGATTTTAATAGTCTGTCTGTCCGTCAATGTCCACGCCGGATGAAAAGGGGGTTCTCGCAGTGCCATATTACATGGAGTTAAGTGCCACTTAGTTTTGACGGCACAAGAAAGTGAGAAAATAGAGCCTGCAATGATTACTTATTTGATTCCATGGCAACCAGAAAATATTATTCTCCATGCAAACTATTTTCAGGCTTGGGTATCTCTTTTCCCAAGCCAAGAGGAGAAATTGGCACTGGTTAAATACCGTATTAACGGGTGATATGGGTATGCATCGATCCCACTGGGAAGAGCTTCTCCTATAAAACGTGATCTCAAAGGACGGAGCATCCGCTAGGCAAGGTGACATCGCACCTGCGCGCTCTTCCGCGGCCATATGTTGATCTGGCCGCGTTCCAAATCAAACTAAACATCCTCGCACTTCCGCGTCCTGCGTGGCAGGATCACCGCTCATCAAACTTCCCCCTGCCCTTCAGGAGAGACCCCGCCCTGAGCGAGGTCTTTGAAGCGCGCGCGGGCGTCGCTCGGCTCACGACGCTAAACTCCTCGTGGACGCGGCGTGGCGGCGGTCCAACGCGGCGAGGGCCATCTGTGCTGTACGTCGGTAACAATCACAAAGACACCGGGTAAACATTGAACACTGACATTGCCTCCCAACCCCCCTTCTCCCAGCCATCACCACATCCCCACCGCTGACGAAACACCCGCTGACGTGCCACCACGATATTTCTGAAGAAGTGCAATTATTATCCGAGTGTTTCCAGAAGCGGTGGCCGTCTAACGCCCTCCGTTCTCCTCCATCAAGCGGCGACTGCGGTGTCACCGGTTGTCATGGCAGTGCACGGTGTTCAATTATCCAAAACCCTTTATTGGCCTTTGGAGGGAAGAAAAGGTTGAGACGGAGGAGACATGAAGCGAAATTGGCTAGAGGAGGACCTCTAAGATCCCTGGCCGGGGGGCTTTTGAAGTGAGCGCTTGTACCGCCGCGAAGCCGGAATGCATTAGTGTGATGAGAGATGAGAGACTATGCTCACATATTGAAGACGGACGTCGCAGATGTTGTCTTCTAGCGGGCTAGCACTTTATCCCCGGTGCTCCGTCTGGTGCTTTACACGTTGTACTTCATTAAGGATGGAGAGGAGGGAGTGGATGAGGACATGGTCGACGCCGCCTCCACTGCTTTCCCCAAAAAGGCTCAGGCTAGCAGGGGGAAGGCGGGTCAGGAAGGGGGACAACGGGGAGCGGGCCTTCACGGCTGTCGGCGGTGGGTCAAACTCGGGAAAAGCTCCTTCCCTGACCCGACCGCTTTAAAAGAGGGTCTGTTCGAAAAGAAGCAGACATTGTTTGTTGTGCGTTGTTGTGTTGTGCACACCGACGCCGAGACGTCCGTTCCCTGGGTCAGAGTGGACCGAGAGGAGGCTTAGCCGGGGGGAAACGGGGAACGTCATAGTGAGGTTCCTAAAGGACAGGGACCCGTCGGCTCGTACCCATTAACACTTAAAAGCCTTGGTTCAAGGCCCTCGGGGGCCAAACAGCTTTTAAGAATGCAATCGACCGTGTCGCAGCGCCTTTGCTGATGGCAGCAAGGCGCTGCGACACTCCTGATGGGAGAGTGGGGCGCAGCAGTGACCCCGGCTGCTGGTGGAGAGAGGGGTCACAACCAGCACCCCCACCGCCCTGCCGGCTGCCCTACAGCGCACACACACACACACACACACACACACACACACACACACTGGGTCAGCCGTCTCTGGACCCAGGGAATTGCCGCCGCTTAGACCGTCTAGCGCGAGGAAAGTGGGGCGCACTTAAACTCACTCACAGCCAGGCGTTATTTAAAACAAGAAACGCGAGAGAGGAGACTGAAGGAAGTGATGTGCAGAGCGTAGGAGCGGGAGATGAGAGCTGGCGAGAGAGAGAGAGAGAGAGAGAGGGGGAGAGAGCGAGAGAGAGCGAGAATATCTCTGGTGCATTTCTTTTGATTGTGAGATCTGCTCTGTTCCTCTCCCAGATTACTGCTGGCTCACACCATCAAATCTAAAACACACACCACAAAGAGAACTATCGCCTTAAATATCGTCACAGCGGGAGAGGACATCTGTGCGGAGGGGGTGTTTGTGTGTAGGGGGGTGTGTGTGGATCCGATCGCTCTCATCCTCAGTGATTTACCGATGGTTAACGTGTGTGGTTTAGGGTCAAGGTTGGATTTGTTCTCGCGCGGTTCTCCAGTCACGTACAGACTGAGTGAGCTGTGAGACGTGGTGGATTTGCCGGCGGATTTTCATTTCATTTCAAGCCGTGGATTAAAAGTCGTGGAGACTCCAGAAAACCCAGAGCCCCACTGTCGTTCCCAACAGCCTGACATCAAAATGTCTCTCTGCGGGACTGGGCCCGGGTCTGTCGTGGGGATCAGGGGAACAGGCCTCTGATCCTAGCGTGTGTGTGTGTGTGTGTGTGTGTGTGTGTGTGTGTGTGTGTGTGTGTGTGTGTGTGTGTGTGTGTGTGTCTTGGCACCCTTAACCCCCTTCCTATCCCCCCCCCCCCCCCCCCAACACCTCCCCCCAAGCTCCGGGGGGCGAACTCTACATCTCCGACAAAGAAACGCTAAGAATCTCAATTCGTCGTCCGGTTTTGTCGATGCGGTAAACACACCGAAACAGATTTGGTCTGAGGACTTGATCGAAAGTGTAGAAGCCTAAAGAAACGATTCTTACCGCCTGTGCGCTCGATATCTTATTGAAGGAGACACTCCATGATGAGGGGGCTCTCTGGTCCCCGGCACTGGGGGAAAGTACCGATATTAGGTTTGGGCTTAACCCGACCGAAAACACTTCAGCACCCGCCACGTCTCTGCGGTTTGTACACATATCATTGGGATATTGACCCAATTGCAGATGGCCGTCCCCCCCTGAGCGGGAGAACGAGGGAGAGAGAGACAGAGACGGGGGAGATTGGGGGAGGGAGAGAGAGCGAGAAAGATTAGGAGAGAGAGAGGGAGAGATTAGGAGAGGGGGAGAATGACAACCAGCGAGATAGATTTGGGGAGAGGGAAGGAGAGAGAGCAAGAGAGATAGTGGGAGTAAGTGGAAGAAAGAGAGAGAGAAGGTGAGGAGAGGGAGATTGAGAGTAAGTGGGAGAGAGAGAGAGAGGCAGAGAGAGAGAGAGAGAGAGATGAGAGAGAGAGAGAGAGAGAGAGAGAGAGAGAGAGAGAATGAGACAGAGAGAGAGAGATGAGGAGAGTGAGAGTGAGGGAGGGAGGGAGGGAGGGAGGGAGGGAGAGCCCTGTGTGCCGGCGCCTGTGCGTCTCATCACCATTCAAGTCACTCGGGGAGGAAGGGGGAGGAATCCACCGCCGCCAGAACTCGCGCTCCTCTGCCAACTTTGATCCCAGGCCTCCCTTTAGAAAGCAGCAAGGTGGACTCCAAACCCCGCTCATTATGGGCTGTGTAATGGGCCGGCGCGCCCCCCCCCCCCCCCCCGCCGCCCCAGGCCCAGCGCTCTGGGGTGCGGGCGCGGGGGGGAGTCCGTTCCGGCTGTAATGCGTCTCAAACTCGCTCGTTTTCCCCCCCTGACGGAGCCTCATTACGGCCGGGGGTGGGGGGGGTGGGGGTCGGGGTGGTGAGGGTGGGGGGGGGCGAGGGCCGGAGTGGCGCCCAGAGAAGGGCCACTGCGTTAATCCCCGCACCCCGAGATGGAAAGAAGCTATTACGGTGCGCTGTAGGCGCGCGGCGGGTGCTAACGAGGAGCTAGGTGCCGCGGGTTACGCACGGCGATCCGGGAAGCGTCCGGGTGCTCATTTCTTTTTCCTCTTCGTGGCGGTGCTAATAGGCGTTTGGTTTCACTCCGCAGGGATAATCCCCGTCGTGTCCAACAGGTTTGATCTGGTTAGAGCAGGTACGGTACATGGGGGCGGGGGGGGGGGGGGGGGGGGGGGAGCGGGGGGCGGGCTCTAATGAACCCGAGCGAGACTCACTTGAGCTCCTCGGAGGCGCTGGACTGGATGAGCGGCGTCTCCACCGAGTGCCGGAACACGGCGCCCTCCGACCCTGGCGGCGGAGCCAAGGAGATGAACCAATTAGAAACTGCTATTAAAATAAAAGTAAAAAAAAAATGAATTGCATGCGCTTCAACCTATTCCTAAACTGCTAAAGCAGAAGAAAGAAATCCAATAACTACAAAAAAACGAAAGCCTCTTTTTTTTTTAATAATAATAATTTCGATATTCTATAAACTATAATCTCTTCTCTATTCTACTGAAGTTAACGTCCGCCTCGACTGTTTGGAAGGGCCATGGGGGCGTGGTCTAGGGGGTGGGGCCATGTGGGCGTTGTCTAGGGGGTGTGTCCGTGGTGGAGGCTTTGGTCGAGGGGGCGTGGTCTAGGGGGGCGTGGCCCTTACCCGTGACGGTGAAGGTCCTTGTCCCGATGCGGATCTCGTCGGCGTCGGCGCTGAACAGCGGCAGGCCGTCGGCACGGCTACGGACCTCCAGCCTCCGGCACTGGGCCTCCACAGAGTCCGACCCTGGGGGGGGGGGGGGACATCACCATGACTACCTGGTAGTGAAATTAACCAAATTTTATCGTGATTTCGATTTCTGGGTCTAACGATTTCCAAGCTAATATAATTGACTTGAAGTGTTTCTTTTTAATTTCTTAGTAAGTATACTTATTTTATTCATTAAATGTTTTATAGAAGTGCAGAACAGCGGGATACATTATTTTCTATTTGAACATTTTCTATTTTAACTTTTTTCGAAGGGGAAATGTCAAAGTTCTCTGTTAAAGTGCTTTTTGGAGAAATGCTGAATAAAGGCATCATGTTTTCAAACTCGTTCAATAATCGTTTGAATAATCGTGATTTCAATTATTCACCAAAATAATCGTGAATCTTTTTCCATAATCGAGAAGTCCTATGACCACCCCTCCCGGGCCGGGGGCCTCTATAGCTGTGCAGAGGGCCCGCTTTCAACCCGCTCGACCCCGTTCCCTGAATCGTGGGGGCCCCACTGAACTCCGGGGGCCGAGATCATGTCGGGGGGGGGGGGGGGGGGGTTGGAAGGCGGTGAGTGGGTGGGTAGGGGGGGGGGGGGGGGGTTGACCTTGATTCAGCTGTTAAGGATTCAGCGTGGGAGCCCTCCAGGTGTATGTCCTCGGGCAAGATGCCCTGATTTCTTCCCTCGGCGCCCCGTTTGGTTACATAACCGCCGAGTTCTGCAGTCTGCCTCGGCAATCGAGGGGGCGGGGGGGGGATGAAGAACAAATGGGGGAACGCATTCGAAGTCTGTTCTTCAAGCGTTGTGTCTGTGTGTGTGTGCGCGTGCGTGCGTGTGTGTATGCGCGCCCCATGCAGGGTATTGTTTTGGAGGATATCAGGAGAAAGGAGGACAGGAGAATACACGGGTTTGTTTACTCTGTTAGCCGTGTGGTCATTTGGCCGGCACACTCGCGCCGGGGCTAATTGGATTTGTAGGAGCGTGTCATTAAGCAGTTGGTCGGGGGTGAGGGCGTCTTGCCCAGGGTTGCCTACAGGTGGGCGCTGTGGCGAGCTCCTACCGCAGGCTCTAATGTTCAAACGCAGCCTCGGTTAATTAACTTCCTCCGTCCATTAAACCGGTAATTGGTCATGTGCCGGCAGACTCAACGGCCGAGTGACGAGCGGAACAATGGGTCGACCGCGCTCTCGTCCAATGAGAGCAGACCTCCCGCGAGCTCCAATATCAATTACTGCTGTAATTACGACCGCGGTTTCGAGAACACAATCCACAATTTCTCCCCGCAGGGCACCAAATGACCCTCGTCTCGGAATCACTTGGAGGCTTCTCACAGAGAATTTTATTCTTATGATGTTGTGATTTGCATTTGCGATTTGCAATTCGCAAAGGCTGCGATTAAAATAAAAGTTTTTTGTGTGATTTGTGACTAATACTGACTGGAGATCAGTAAGATTCGTATTTATTATTCTTTTACAATTCAATAGATAAATAAAGATGTTATAATATCAATTCATGCATCATTCATCTCAATACATCGGCCTGGCCTAAAGGAAAGAGCAGATATATGTTGACTGCTTCCAATCTTGTGTCGGTCATACTATAGAAGGATCTATTGCTTGTTGCTTGAATAATACAGAACATAAGGCACGTTAAAAAGAGAATTCGCTAAATCGCAATGACAATTTTGGAAATAATCTCAATTGGATTGTTTCCCCAAATCGTTCAGTCCTAGTTGGTACGCACACAAAGAAGCAACTTGACGACGACGCTTTGCGAAGACTCACCCACGGTCAGTTGGCCCGTGAGATGGCCCTGGCTGTTTCGGACGTTCAGTGTCACGTTCCTCTCCGACCGCAACACCAAGGCACTGTCCTGTTGGGGGAGGGGGGGAGGAGGGAGGGGGGAGAGGGGGGAGGGAGGAAGGGAGAGGGGGGAGAGGGGGAGGGAGGAGGGAGGGAGAGGAGGGAGAGGAGGGAGAGGGGGGAGAAGGGAGAGAGGGAGGGAGGGAGGAGGGAGAGGGGGAAGAAGGGAGAGAGGGAGGGAGGAGGAGGGAGGGGGGAGGGAGGGAGGGAGGAGGGAGTGGGGAAGGGAGGGAGAGGGGGAAGAAGGGAGAGGGGGAAGAAGGGAGGGAGGGAGGAGGGAGAGGGATGGAGGGAGAGGAGAAGGGAGGGAGGAGGGAGGGAGGAGGGAGAGGGGGGAAAAGGGAGGGAGGGAGGGAGAGAGAGAGAACGAGATGATTCCACTTCCACTTTATTGCTCAGAACCGATATATTGTTGTTTTTTTCACTCTGCCTGATTGTGCGACACGCCGTGAATTTGGATCAAAGTGTCGCTTTAAAGAAGCGGGCTCAGCCGATTGGGTAAACAAAAACAGACTGTTTGGCACAAAGAAAAGACTGTGTGTGTGTGTGTGTGTCTAATCAAAAGCAGAAAATGGATTTCTGTGAGGTCCCATTAAACGTCCAATCCAAGGCCAACCAATGACTGGCAAACATAACTTAGTGGAAGTCAACGGTTTGAAACAAGAAACTACTTTCACGCACCCACCTGCACCCACAGTTACCCACAAACTTTAACTTAATGAACCGTCGTGGTTGGAAGGGTCCCTAGGTGTGCGACCGTCGCAGGCTCCTATGGCTGGGCCCCCTGTGTGTGTGTGTGTGTGTGTGTGTGTGTGTGTGTGTGTGTGTGTGTGTGTGTGTGTGTGTGTGTGTGTGTGTGTGTGTGTGTGTGTGTGTGTGTGTGTGTTTGCACCAACCCCGCGTATCAACATCAGAAACGTTGAGTGCTGAGTGTGTGTGTGTGTGTGTGTACGTGTGTGTGTGTGTGTGTTTTTGTTCTCTCCTTCCAAAGGCACTGTAGTAGTGTGAAGTTTCAGCTGCCTTGATTTGAAAGCAAACCGCTTTGAAGAGTTTTCCCGGTGTCTTAGCGCGTTTCCTGTGGGGGCTGAGGCAGAGACACATCCCCCCCCCCCCACCCACCACACCACCACCCCGCCTCAGCCCCCCTCACCCCCCACCACCCCCCTCCTCCAGACACGTCATCTCTGTTTCATGTTGCCTTGTCGACCTGTGCAAGGTCAAGTGCTGATCAGAGCGTCGGTGAGGAGCTGGAGTGTGTTGTTTGTAGCGAGGTGGGGGGGGGGGGGGGGGGTGCGGGGGGATGGGGGGGGGGTGCGGGGGTGGGTGCCCCCCGACGCAGACGGACTGAGAAACGAGCGCCTGGATTGGGGTGGGGAGGGGGGGGGGGGGGGTGGGGGGGGGGGGTTGAGGAAGCAGTTTTCGTTTGCAGACGATAAAACAAACCCCGGGAAGGCACGGAGAAAGATACACAGACAAGGGCGACCGGGCCGAGGGCGCCTCCTCCTCCGCCAGCTGGCTGAGACCGGTCGCGGGGATTCGCCTGCTCGTCTTTTAGGAAATGCTAGAATTTGGGTTGGATGTGGTACGAGACGGCGCAGTCATCGTTGGTTAAAAGAGGCATTAAAAAAAATGGGTGGGTCTCATTTAAGAGCGTACGTTCTCGGTAATGATTCAGGTTCATTGATCAAGAAACCTTGACAGAAAAAAACAAACGGTTCATGTAAATAATATATTGGTGTTGAATTCTTTCTTGCGTTCTTCATATATTTCTATATAGCGCTCGTTCTGGTTGGATCCAGGACACAGTGCTAGTCCGTGTGTACAATTACTGTGTTTTTCTTTCGCTCACTTTAGCTGTCTATTGTTACAGAGACACGATCGCGTTTCCTCGGGGATCGGGTTACTGTAATATCATGAGATGACACGGAGAGCCATCTTGTCTTTGGCTGATATCAAACGCTTTAATTACAAGACAATTCATGATTTCATTGGACTGTTCTAGCAGAGCAAAACAAATAACGTATCTTCCCGTAGACATGTCATCAGTGCTACCGATAGCGTCTCAGATTTCTCTCTTTGTACGTTGCTTCATAGCGTTAACTCAAACAATGTCACGTAATTGACAATAGCACAAAGAAAAGTTACTTCATCGAAATACATAACTTGGTCTTTGTTATATTCATCAAAACAAAGAGGCAGCCCTAATTTCCCTTTTGTCTTTTTCATCAGCGTCTCAAGTGGCACGTAACTGTTTGCATATCAACACTGAACTTAAATGAAATAAACCCCACATAGTAGGGATTGTAATAAAAGTTCATTAGCAGAGCCTTCATTACCACTCCAAACTAAGCATATTAATTTTGAACCCAAATTTCTTACAGGCCTACATTCAGATACAAACCGTTAAATGTGAGAAGTTTCAACATGAACTAACTTCACTACTCCCAGGCTCCTCCACTTCTTCCACTGTTTCTAATGGTTATCAGTCCCCTTGTTAATAAGACTGTCGCGTGCTATCCGTGAGCTGCCCTTTACAAACACCAGGAGAGCCTCCGGCACCAACGCAGACCACAGTCATCTGACCCCTTCATGTTGCCATCATCGTCATTATAAGCATCCCTGGGCTTCTGTTGTCATTAACGTTCAGCTCTCTGTGTGCCACAGACACGACCCCACCTGGAGTTGGGTGAATCAGATTTAGCTAGCAGTGTGCGACATATCTAATGATTCATGTGAAGCAATCGCCGAGCAGTTGAACTCTTAAAAGAAAAACCTTTTTTTGATCCAGTCGTGTTGCTACCACACCAATCCAAACGATATCCAAAAGATCAAAAGCTTTAATGAAAGAAGTGTTTAACGTCTGGTAACGGAGGGATTTGTATATGTGTGCATGTGACTCACATATAGACTAAAAAAAAGAAGATGGGGGTCGGTTTTCCCTTTCCGACGTGTCACCCACTGGATGAGGAAAACGGATGCAATCAGAAGTTGCAGGACCGTACACTAAGTCTGAGCGCTGTTAGCTAGGTGCTTCCGGGTGATCAGGTGTACGGATGTGTAGGATATAAACACTCGGTGCTGCTTGGAGCCTCGACCCTAGGACGGACATCGTCAGAGGGGTGCCGGAGACCTCACATTCCTACAACATCACCTTTAGACCCCCAAAGCTATCATTTGGTCGGCAGCGCGCCAGCGACGGTTTATCGCAGTGCGGTCGTCTGATGATTAGGACAAACAAAAGACGAAGGGAAAGAGGAAGAATCAATCCTTGCAGCAGAGTGCGTGGGGCACCGCACAGTGTTTCTATAAATTATGCAACCCGGTAGTGATTGAAGCAGGGATGAAGTAAGATCAGAGTGTAGTCAGGGCCATGGGGGAGGCTAGGGAGTCTCATTAAGTCCGTTTAACTGTGCTCCGGGCCCAGGTCGGGGGTCCATCGCGGTCTGGGCGGTGGTGGTCCGCCTTTATTCTTACTTTTGGTAAACATGGACATGAAGGCCGAGGGCAGAGTGTAAGATTTCTTTAGAAGCGGCTGCGATGAAAATGAGTAAACCAAAAAAACACATAAAATAAAAGAGAACAATGGCAAAGCTAATACACCGATTCAGTTTTTTGTGTATTTTTGTGTGTGTGTGTTTGTGTGCGTGTGCGTGCGTGCGTGCGTATTTTGTTAAACACATTAACGTGACATAGCTCTTATTTTTAGAACAACAATAGCAGCTATTTGGGTCGAACACGGGACACACACGTCGGAGGTCTCTGACTGTTTTCCCCGCCGTGGCGTATCCTCCATCATCAACAAAAAGACTAAATTCATAAAATTCATGAAATTAACGGCGGAATATTGCATCCTCCTCAGGGCCCTCCCCCGAACGAACAAGGTCACCATCTGTAAAACCCGTCTGAAACGGGGAGGATTAGCATGAATAAATGGAAACGCACTCTGACACCTCCGTTAGCACAACAACAAGAGACAGACGGGGTTGTCGGTGCATTCCCCGAAACCGCCTGATCACATTATTATTCGCCGGGCGCGGGCCAAAACGCCTACGGTAAACAGCGGCGGACGACTTGTGAACAACGTATGTCAGGAGGGATGATGAAACACTGTGGACAATGCGCGCAATCTCCCACCACAAACATCTTGCGTGTCAAATATGCAAATAAACCTGAGCAGATTTAATTTAATACTTGGCATCTTTGATACTGCTCCATGTTGACATCCAATATTGGCCCTGGGGATTTTATGATTTTATGATATTTTAAACGCCTTTCCGAGCCGAGCAACCCGTACTGGTTGGCGGATGACGACTCCGACGGCTACTTTCTCCCTCCTAAAAAAAGTAGGGAGGAGGAAGAAGAGTTGACGCACAACATTTCGGGCTGAGCCCTGATGTCCCCGCCGGACCTCGCTTATGTTACGGTCGTGCGTATCCGCAGCCGTCACGGAGAGCGGCTTATTGATTGGCAGAGGATATCCGAGCTCTCGTTAGGCGGAGGCCCTTCCGCTCGTCATACACGCCGTAATACACAACCCCCCCCCCACCCACCCACCCACTCAGCTCGCCGTGCGCCTGACAGGGCGCCTCAGGTGGAGGGGTATCGAGCCAGCGTGTCACATCACGCGCTAGTGCCGTGTGCGTCCCTCTCTGTTCCTCTCTCTGTGTGTGTCACGCTGTGCGTGTCTCTGTGTGTCCTCTCTCTCTCTCTTTCTCTCTCTCTCTCTCTCTCTGTGTGTGTCTCTGTGTGTCTCTGTGTGTCTCTTTCTCTCTCTGTGTGTGTCTCTGTGTGTGTCTCTGTGTGTCTCTGTGTGTCTCTCTGTGTGTCTCTCTGTGGTGTCTCTGTGTGTCTCTCTCTCTCTCTCTGTGTGTCTCTGTGTGTGTCCTCTCTGTGTGTCTCTTTCTCTCTCTGTGTGTGTCTCTGTGTGTGTCTCTGTGTGTCTCTGTGTGTCTCTCTGTGTGTGTGGCTCTGTGTGTGGCTCTGTGTGTCTCTCTGTGTGTCTCTCTGTGTGTGTCCTCGTGTGTGTGTCTTTGTGTCTCTGTGTGTCTCTCTCTGTGTGTGGCTCTCTCTGTGTCTCTGTGTGTTTCTGTGTCTCTCTCTCCCTCTCCCTCTCTCTCTCTTTCAATCTCTCTTTGCTCTCTCTCTCTCTCGCTCTCTGCTGTTCGCCGATAAGGGTGCCCTTGTGCGATGTGTGCATGTGTTTGCGTGCGTGTGTGTGTGTGCACGCAGCTTCGTTCTCAGGAAGAACGTGAGGTAATGCGTTTGGTTTTGACTAAACGTTATTAGAACAAATGCCTTTCCTTCTTTTAATCGCGCGCCTACGAGAAGGTCGCACCCGATGAACGACTGGCGTCGTTAATTTAATAAATGTCCCGTTTTCAATCAAAGCCCAAAGTACCCCGAATAGTCGTCATCGGAATGAAAAAACGTTCAATCTGGTGCGGCAAATTGCGCACACTTTTCCAACCCGCAACTGGCTGACCGCATTTGGTAACCCAAACTATCGAATAAAAAACGGAATAAATCTCGTCTTGAATCCCGTCTCCGGTCGCCGGAATTGCTCTCCTGGTGGCAGGCGGCTATTCACAAAAAAAAGTCGGAAACGATTTCCGACAACGTTTTATTGGGGTATAAGTAGGTATCGGAAAGAGAAGGAACCAGGAACAACAGCGCAGCGCGTCGACGCAGCGGTGGAGCGGCGCTGGTTAATCTCCGGCACATCAGAGGAGGGGGGAGGAGGTGGAGGGAGCAGAGCATGTCTGTGAGGAGGAGGAGGAGGAGGAAGAGAGGGGTGAGGTGGGGGAGGGAGGAGAGAGAGTGAGGAGAGGAGGAGGAGGAGGAGGAGAGAGGTGAGGAGAGAGGTGAGGAGAGGGAGGAGGAGGAGGAGAGGGGTGAGATGGGGGAGGAGGAGGAGAGAGGTGAGGAGAGAGGTGAGGAGAGGGAGGAGGAGGAGGAGAGAGGTGAGGAGAGAGGTGAGGAGAGGGAGGAGGAGGAGGGGAAGGGTGAGATGGGGGAGGAGGAGGAGAGAGGTGAGGAGAGGGGTGAGGTGGGGGAGGAGGAGGAGGAGAGGAGGAGGAGGAGGAGGAGAGGGGTGAGGCGGGGGGAGGACGAGGCGGAGGACGAGGCGAGAGGTGAGGAGAGGGAGGAGGAGGATAGGGGTGAGGTGGGGGAGGAGGAGGAGAGAGGTGAGGAGAGAGGTGAGGAGAGGGAGGAGGGTGGAGGAGAGGGGTGAGGTGGGGGAGGAGGAGGAGAGAGGGAGGAGGAGGAGGAGAGGGGTGAGGAGAGGGATGAGGTGGGGGAGGAGGAGGAGGAGGAGGAGAGAGGTGAGGAGAGGGGTGAGGTGGGGGGAGGAGGAGGAGGAGGAGGAGGAGGAGAAGGGTGAGGTGGGGGAGGAGGAGAGGGGTGAGGTTGGGGAGGAGGAGGAGAGAGGGAGGAGGAGAGAGGGAGGAGGAGGAGGAGGAGGAGGAGAGAGGGAGGAGGAGGAGGAGGAGGAGAGGGGTGAGGTTGGGGAGGAGGAGGTGAAGGAGAGGAGGCTGAGGAGGAAGGAAGGAGTGGAGCATGTCTATGAGGAGGGGGAGGTGAAGGAGGAACCGGGGGAGGAGGAGAGGGGTGAGGAGAGGGAGGAGGTGGAGGAGGGAGCGGAGCATGTCTGTGAGGAGGTGGAGGTGGAGCCGGAGGAGGAGAAGGGGGGGGGGGGGGGGGGGGGGGGGTGATTTACGGCGTGGGCGTTGATTGGAAACACAGCGCGGCGGAGCCCTGGTCTCTCTGTGATGGTGTGTAATCTCCAGCAGGGTTGCGTGTGCTCTGCGCTCGGCAGCCGGGCTGAGGAAAGCCCATTACCGTCCCCCCGCTGATGGGGGGGCCCAGATAGCGCGCCACGGGGAGGAACAACAGGAAATGAGGAAGAGCACGCCGGGCGGAACGAATACGCCGTCGGAGGACGGGGCGTGTTAGTGTGTTAGTGTGTGTGTGTGTGTGTGTGTGTGTGTGTGTGTGTGTGTGTGTGTGTGTGTGTGTGTGTGTGTGTGTGTGTGTGTGTGTGTGTGGACAAGCCTGTGTGCCGTGTGGGAGAGACAGTGAGATGGAGGAAGAGAGAGAGGGAGGGGGCGAGAGAGAGCGAGAGCGAGAGAGAGAGAGAGAGAGCGAGAGAGAGCGAGAGCGAGAGCGAGAGAGAGAGAGAGAGAGAGGAGCGAGAGAGCGAGAGAGAGAGAGAGAGAGAGCGCTGAGAGAGAGAGAGAGCGAGAGAGAGAGCGAGAGCGAGAGCGAGAGGCGGAGAAGTGCAGAGATCGAACATTGAAGTTCCTTCCGGAAGCCTCCCGCGGTGAATCACGGCTGAGATCCATCAGCTCATCTCTGCTTTGACTATCTCTTGGGGAGGATCATTGACCCGTCCATTCATCCACCCGACGCAAGGCAGTCGGTGAGGGGTTGCCAGATTAGGAGGGGGAAATCGGGCCCAATCTGGCAACACTGGGGCTGGGTTTGTTTTTTATGTACTCTCCGGGACTGGGTTGCCAGAGTTGCCAGATCGGGCGGGAAATCTGGCCCAATCTGGCAACACCGGGTTGCCAGATTGGGTTCGTTTTTGACGTACCCTCCGGGACCGGATCTCCTTCACGTAGAGCGGCAGCAGGAACTCGGAGAAGCCCTCCAGGCGGATCCCGTCCTGGCTCAGCTGGAGGTTCCCCATCCCGCCCTGCGACATAAAACCACAGCGAGTCCATTAACCAGCCCTTTTATAGGCAGAATGCAGCTCAGCAGGTAGAGTGGGTTGGCTGGTAACCAGCAGGGTTCTGGCTCGATCCCCGGCTCTTACTAGCCGAGGGTCGAGGTGTCTCTGATCAAAGCTGCTCCCGACGAGCTGGCTGTGGCCTTGCGTGGTTTACACCCCGTTGTTGTGTGACTGGGCATTTGCATGAATGGGTGAATGTATGGCAATATTGTAAAAGCTCTTTGAGTGGCCACTGGTTAGGAAAGCGCTGTATAAATGCCGTCCGTTTACCGTTCCACTTTTCTAACGCCTTTGTTTTCATTTCTCCATCTTTTCATCCTCACTCTGTCCTATCACCGTTCACACCAGAGTACATCAAACCCTCAACCCGCGTTTTTTTTCACCGGGGCGGAGAATTTACCTAATGGCGCTACTCGCGGCGCCTCTACCCAACCGCCACATCGGCGATTGTTACCGGTGACTCACAACAAAGACAACACGCACACATGCGCCGCACGCCACACACAAACTCAAACGGAGATTCTGACGGGAATCAATGTGACATTTAATCACAGGAGATTCCCGTCTCGTGCTTCTGGGAGGAAATGTCACGCAGAGGCAGTGGACCACGAGAGGGACGGGGGGACGGGGGGGGGACGGGACGGGACGGGACGGGGGGGGGGCACCAGACGCCAGGCACGGCGGACGCACTCGCTCGCGGAGTGATGGGTAGGTGAGCGAAGTGACAGCGGCGCCCTGGACGGCGGGAGCGACGGAGAAGGAAACGCGAAATCACATGTTAGCGCCGATCGCCTACGCGGGCGGCCGGGGGGGGGGGGGGGGGAGGGGGGGGGGGGTTGGATGATGTCGCGTGGCGTTCGATTCGTCGATGGGTCCCACTTCGCAGAGCCCGATGAGATTGGCCTGGAGCGAGGACTCACCGGCCGCCCGGGGTAATGGTCGAGCGATACCCAATTAGTGGGATCGCCAGACATGAAATCAGAGAACAGACACAAACACCCCGCGCCCCCGTTATCACCAGCCCGGCGGGAGGGGGGGCGACAGAGCTGTTATTAGACCGCCGGGGTCCCCCAGAGACGGGGAGGCGGGGAGGCGGGCTCCACGGGGGCCCCCCACCACGCTGTCTGGTGACGCACGTCACACAGCCGACGAGGAGGGAGGGAGGGAGGGAGGGAGGGAGGGAGGGAGGGAGGGAGGGAGGGAGGGAATAAGGTAGGGAGGGAGGGATGGCTGGATGAAGGGAGGGAAGAAGGGAGGGAGGGAGGAAGGGAGATAGGGAGGGGAGGGAGGGAGGGGGAGGGCGGGAAGAAGGGAGGAAGGGAGGGAGGGAGGGAGGGAGGGAGGGAGGGAATAAGGTAGGGAGGGATGGGAGGGAGGGAGGGAATAAGGTAGGGAGGGAGGGAGGGATGGATGGGGGGGGAGGGAAGAAGGGGGGGATAGAGGGAGGGAGGGATAGAGGGAGGGAGGGAGGGAGGGAGGGCGAGGAGGGAGGTGTTAGTGGTGGGTGACCACTAGAGATGGTCAGGAAATGCATCTGTCCCACTCGAGTGGTTTAGAGAGGGGGGGGGTGGGGGGGGGGGGGGGGGGGGGGGGGGGGGGGGGTTTGTCGCGGTGCTGGAGAAGGAGTGCAGGTGGGGGGGGGGGGGGGGGGGGTGTTGGTTTGAGCTGTCATCGAGAGTTTGTTGACAAAGCGGTAGGCGCTGGATAGGTCACAGGGCTGCGGGGGTCTTGGCTCGTGAGATCCCCCCCCAGCGGAGTCAGCTGGGGAGGGGATCTCATCCCGCACCGCATCCAAACAGAGGGAACTAGATCTCCTTATTGAAAAGAAAAACGGGTGGACCCGTAAAATACAATTTATTCCTCTGCGTATTAAGGCCACGTTCGGATTCCATTTCATTACATTTACGTAAATCTATATTTGACCTATATAAACGGCGCCCGAAATTAACCTTTTGATGAGACGCCCTTTTTAAACCTTAGCGATTCAATTTGAGGCATTTTTCCATTTTACAAACATTCAGCTGCAGGAGCCAAGCCCTGGAGCAGTTTGTCTGTAAAGCAGCTTTCCCATGGGTCAATAACTCCCGACGTCAGATAAGAAAAATACCAAAGCCTAACTGTCATCGTTTTTGGTGTGAAAACCCAGCGTGCTGAAAACAGAAAGCATGTTTCAGCTTGTTGGTTGGAGTGCATTGTGATCCACAACTATATATGTGGTTTGTGTGTATGTGAGTGGATGACGGCTGGTCTGATTGGGACTATGGGGCTGAGTGAGTCTGCACACCTGTTGCACATTGATGGCTCACGTGCCATCATCGACGCACAGCCAATCATCCACACACACAACTTAGGCGAGTTTTAGATTGTCTGCTTTGCGCGCATGCATTCACGAGACTTGAGAACATCCGCCAGAACTAGTCAGAAACTCGTCAAGCTCCCACAACGTCAAGTCGGACACAGTGCACTTTTTGTTGTTTGAACAAGCAGTGGCTGTGTCTCAATTCAGGGGACGCATCCTTCGAAGGACGCCGTCTATAAAGGTTTGGCCTTCGTAGACCGTGAAGGCCGGACCGAATGCCGAACGTAGGTTTTAAATGAGACGGTCTGGCCTACGGAGCATTT
>NC_082398.1:3621473-3655615 GCF_031168955.1 Gadus macrocephalus
TGCGTGTGTGTCCTCCCTAGAAGCGTTCCTGACCAAATTGGGAACCGCTGACATCAGCAAGTAGATGGTATCTGGGATCTCCAATATCCTGTTACTTTTGCTCCCACGGTTTCATGAGACAAATAAGGATTTTATTACTTCTAGCATATTAAAGGCTTTTATGACATTCCCTTCCATTATCGGTTTCTACAATAATCACGCACACTGCAAAAACGCCCACATGAGCCTATTTATATTCTAGAATCCACAGGTTTTTAAAGTCTGCAAACAGCTACAAATAATAGTTCAGGGTAATTATGGACGAATCCAGGATTTGAAAGCCTGCGTGACGAATGATAGAATTGACGATGATAAGAGTAATTTGTTGTTTATCGGCCCATATTTGTGTGTTTGTATTTGCCTGGCCCTTCTTATCTAAAGTACAGGAGGGGGAGAGGGACAAATTTCCCGACCAATGTGACAACCCTGCCAGATCGGGCGGGAATCTGGCCAAACCTAGCAACGCTGTTTGCATCCCTGGAAGGATGAGCTAATCCAAACCTCGTCTCCCCCATAGCGAACGTTCACCACTCCTTTGTGCGTCAGTGAACTGTATCCGATTTCAACCCGGGAGGGGGGATTGCCCCTGCTGTAGTAGTCTATCTACACTGCTCCCCCCCCCCCCACCCACCCACCCCGCAGGTTTCCTGGGCCCTGGCACTACGACGTCTCTTAGCAACCAAGCCACTGACGAGTCATACTTTCCTGATTTCACAGCAAGGTAAGAAGCAATGAGTCTTCATGAACAAAGGCTTGATCCAAACCCCCCCAAAATATGTATATTTGCGTTGTACGCGGATGCTCATGGTAGCCTACATGTTTGAGCTTTATTAGGCACCTTTAGGCTATAAGGTAATACATGGATAGATATTTTTTGCAATTGCCAGGCCATGACGCAACATCCTCTATGAACTTTGACATTTTAATTTCTACTTGGTAATTGGTCAAATATATCTTAACATATCCACAAGTTCATATGCTGCAAGAATGAGGTGTAAACCTTCTGCAATCTCGTCTTGCAATTTAAAGAAAATGAGAATAGAATAATCCCTGTGATGCTGGCCACTTCTAACATGCAATCTCCTTGATCATCTGTGGTTTATAATGCCATGAAAGGGTACTGGGTGCGCTATGGGGGTCCAGGTCTGCGATCGATTCTCTGTGTGTGTCTGTTTGATTGATGGCTCAATCTAGATAATAGTGTTTGTTACAATTTATGTGTCAGCGCTTTGGAACCGAATAACAACTGGTACTCTTGTTTGGAACTAATACGGCATGTTGTTGTTTTTCTCATTGTTTTACCCGGACAACATTTGTTATGTTTAATTCACTGTGCTTTACTATCAGGTGTATGGTACCAATGTACCATACCGAATAAGTGGCTCCAGGCTGACCCCTAGTGGCCGAATGGTCTCAGTGCAGATCCGTAGTCCGTGAAACGAAGCTTTTATTTTTGAGCGTTAAGCGAACCAAGGTCATGAAACCTTGTGACGACATTTGTGAATGAATGCATTGCTTTGTGCACATCTTTCCAACAGTCATGGGGTGTGTTCGAATATCCACATGCGACGGTCTGTCTCCCCAGGCATATTCAGTTTGAGGTCACACTTGATAACACTAAAGTTTGATATTAAATTCTAAATGTATTGAATCCGATATTGTAACTTTCATATATTCCTACCACGTTCAGTCTCTGCATGTCTTGTGTTGTAGTTGCCACTATGGCCATATCAGTGGTTCCCAAAGACTGGGAAAGATATATCGTCTGAACTATTTTAACATTTATGTTGGAAAGAAAGTAGAAGCTGCCCTTGCCCTCAAAACTGTGAGCAATATGCATAACCAATATACCAAACCCTAGTTCCTGCTATGAATTGGTCTTTGATGATTGGTGTTGAGGCCCGAGAAAATGCTGAAGACAGCATAGGAATGCTGGGTCAGTGTGGAGCTGACTGGGAGTGTTGAGGTACCTACTTCAACACTAAATCAAATGGGCATGTTGGCATGTCAAACTGCTCTGGATAACAGTAAAGCCACTGTTATTTGTGGGCTGTTGGTTCAATGACGCACGTCTCGCTCGCTGCCCAAGGGATCCTCGTCGTCGCTAATGTTGTATATTGAGTATACTTACTATTAACTAGACTGCCACAGACTTTACTCATCACTTATTTATTGAGAACCCGAAACCGCGGCTCCCCTCCTGTGTGGCGAGTCGACCATACATTCACTGGCTACCTCAGGATAGAGCGGTAGATTACTTTACACACAGCGAGGGCACTATACTGCCCCCTAGTGGGCAGATGTCAATATCACACTACAACAGAAGCATTCTTCTATGGGGTGTGGTTGAACAATTGCAGGTAACGGCGCATCAGGTGTGTGGGAATCATTTAGGCTACAGATTAGGTTGATCGTCTTGACACATCCTAAGCAAACCATTTGTAACAAGTTGAAAAGACCAATCCGGGTTGATAAGGACTGATCCCTAACTGGGATTTGGTTAATTGATTAAAAAGCTTACCCAGAATCCAGCTCGAACTGGTCTGACTCGGGGATCAACTGTTTCACTAGAGATACAAGAGGTAAAGATATATTCTCCATACAATAATTTTGTTCTGCCAATGTTGGAATATGTTAGACGTTTTTTTTTTTTTTTTTAGAAGAGCTTTACACAAAAAGCCGAATTTAAAACAACGTTGGTGCAATCTGACGAATGCTGTCCTTTTATTTAGCCCACCCTTATTTTATAAGATTAATAAAAGGATCAATACGTTTGTAAATGAGAAGCCACTTCAAAAACACGAAAAAGAGTCATGAATGTTTATTAGTTTTGCACAGTGCAGTTTCATTTAAATACCCTACTTGTTGGAAACGCTACACTAAATACAATTGTTGTACAATCAGTGCATAAAGAAATATAATTTAGCTAGGAAATCTTTTCATCCTTCGATTTCAACTGCTGAGGAACGTACAACCTTGATGCAAAAAAAGTCCAAGTCAAACACAAACAACCGATTTGCGATTGTTCCCTTAATATTTGCATAAGACTAAAAAACAATTTTCACTGACCTAAAAGTCTCACGTTTATTTTTGGGCTTCCTTTTTTTTTCCCTGTACCTCGGAAGCACTGAACTTGGTTATAAAAAAAGAAGAAACAAAGTAACGCTGAAAGAAGTCCTTTATCACAGAGGTGAAACAGTATGGAGTGACGTTAATTATAGGCACTGGAATGTCTACACACCATAATTAACTTAATTAAGTTTACGGACCCTACTATTCCACCTCAGATAAAGGCCTATATTCTTTCAAATGTGTAACTGTATTTAATATCTGCTACTTGACCCACATGTGAGTCAGAAATCACGAGTGATTCGAAGGTTTCTAGCCAACAACAACACATTAAGTCAATGTTAGCACTCGTTGCAACAGGCAAAAACAACCTTCCTTGTAGCGTTTCAAACTTCTGGACCCTTTCTTTTAATCAACTTCAAAAAAATCCCATCATCACGCCAAAAGACACACCACCACCACCACCACCACTACCACACACACAAAAATGCAGTAGTAGTAGTTACGCAACTTCAGTTAGTGCAACAACAAGAAAGAAAAGAATCACAGATGATTGAAGTATATTTTGCTATTTTTTTTTGCTAAACAGGAACTTTTGGATATCTGGAATGGAAACGGTAGAAGCACAATGCAGGAATGTAGGCTACGATGAGGGTCCAAGTGGTCAGGTCTGCTAATGACAACAGAAGCGTTGAGCAGCGTTCGCTACTTGATTATACATCGCTAAACTCTAATTGGGGGCTGCAAATTAATCAATTAGACAACACACCGATGACACGCGCATGCGTGGCATTTGAGACGTACGGGGATTCTCCCCAAAGCCCTTAATTAGCAAGGACAAATTGTATCAAATCTAACTCGATGCATAAAAAAAAAAAAATGACAATAAACCCAACAACCTTGAAAAGCATTCGTTAACGCTTTCGTATTTCTTTTTTTAAACTCTCCCTAACCCTACTGCCTCCAATAAAAAACAACACACAACGTATGTTCACTGGCCTACACTTCCACACAACACACACAGCCTTAAAGGGTTCAGTGTCTTCTAGTAAGGCTATGGTCTATTTATGTTTTATTTATTTTTTGTTAGTTTTGTTTATTTTTGAACGCCTCATGCTCGTAGCATAAGCGCTAGCTCCTAGCGGCGGCGGTGGCGGCGTCTGGGGCGGGGGTCATGGGTCGGGGTGGCACCGGGGGGGGGGGGGGGGGTTCATACGTCTCCGTCCTCGATGCGGGCCAGCTGCCTCTCCAGAATCTCTATGCGCTGGGACTGGGCGAGCACCACCGTGCGCAGAGCCTTCATCTCCGCCAGGATCTCGTTCAGCACGTCGTCCTGGGAGGGAGGGAGAGCGGAACGTCAGAGGGGCGCATCAGAAATAATCAAATTAATAATAATAATTAAAATGCACAGAGTGGGCTTTGAGGTTTGAACCCAGAACGTTCAGACTGGGAAAAAAAACAGTGCCCTGAGCACAAGACCACCCTGCCCCCCCCACATCACCTAGAGGCGCTTTTCCAAATTGTTTTAGCATTGCCTTTAGCTTACAACCCTAGACGTACTATATCGTGCCCCGACCGCGTGAACATCATGAATGGTTGTTCTATTCTATTCTATTCTATGATTGGTTGGTCGGTCGGTCGGTCGGTCGGCGGGGTCCGTCTCCTACCTCTTTCTTCAGTCGGTCCGCCGTCCCGTCGGCGGCGTTGCCCCGGGTCTCCCCTTCCGTCTCCCTGGCGACGGCGGGGGCCGTGGGCGTGGCGGTGGGGGCGGCGGCGGCGGGGGCCCCGGCCCCGGAGTCCTGGGACGCCAGCTTGGGCCGGCCCCTCATGGTGTCCCGGTGCTTGGAGGGGGGCACGGCGTAGCCCCCGCTCAGGGACACCAGCAGGGGCGGGGCGTCCTGGCCCGCGATCCACTCCTCGGCCAGCAGGGAGGGCTCCAGGCCCGCCGTGTCCGGGTACAGGTCCCCCTGGAACAGGTCCGACTGCGGGACAGGCAAACGGACACGGGTGAACCAACAGGAAGGAGGTGGAGGAGATTGGGACGTGGCTGCTTTGAGAGTGATTACGTGGTCGTTAAGAATCTGCAAGCTCGTTGAACCTTTGTTTAATCTTAAACTTTGTTTAATTTGCTCTGGCGGATGCGTCCGGCCCATATGAGATAAACGGTTCTGATTGACCCGGCCTGGACCGGTCGTCTTATTGGTTGAATAAGACGACTGTACAGCGGAGTAGCCTATGGAAACGCAGATTGAGGAATTTTCATATACAGCCAAAATGGCTGCGCTGACTGGTTGTAGGATAATCAATTGGTCTGGTGATGCCAGGCAACACAGGCTTTTTTGTTGGACAGACAGACAGACAGATAGACAGACAGACAGACAGACAGACAGAGGGAAACACAGACAAGACAGAGGGACACAGAAATGACAGAGACAGACAGACAGACAAAGGGGACTGACGGACAGTCAGGACAGAAAGACGGACGTACTTTGCGTGGCACGGTCATGGAGATGGGTTCGATCTTCCTTTCGTGGACCTTGTAGAACCTGCAGGAACGGAAGGCACGGGCGTGAAACCGTGTCGCATGAAAACGTACACCGATATCGATCGTTTACGACTGGATTACTCGGGAGAGAAAAACAACATCCATCGCAAAAACAAAACCCGAGCGTCAGCGCAGCGGTCGTTGCACCAACCTGGCGATCTCACACTTGTTGACATCCAGGCCTCTCTTGCTGACGTAGCCGGCCCCTCGCTGGGGCTCCTTGCTGCTGTACAGGTTCAGGAAGTGGACGTAGGGGGACTCGTCCGTCACCTCAAAGTAGCGGATGGTGCAGTCGCCCTGGAGACGAAAGGCAACACACGTGGTCGGGTGGAGAACGCAGAAGGGGGAGGGTGAGGGTGAAGGGAGAGGAGCAGTTATCCAGTGTTTACAAAGCGTGGGGGTCGCTTTTCTAAACATTGTGGATCTTTCCTTTGCAATACATATTTTGACCACAAGGGGGCGGTGCAGCCACCCTTTTTAATTAGGCCTTCATCTCGTGGGCTCACGTACTGCATATTGCTTTTTGGGTCAATAGCACTGCCCTGATAATTATTATAAGATGAATATAAAATAAAAGGCTAAATTCTGCTGGTTGTACCGGTGATGAATAGTTTTACTGATTTACAGAATCAGAGCCTATAAACTCACCTAAATTCATCACTAATGAATGCAAAAAATAAATGAATCAAAGCACTGCTTTGAAATGCATTTTCCCCACTATAATGTTAATTCCGGTTTGATCCTGTCTCCTCCTAGTTGAGTGTCGAGGTGTCCCTGAGCCAGACACCTCACCCTGACTGCTCCCGACGGGCTGGCTGTCGCCTTGCGTGGTTGACACCGCCGTCGGTGTGTGAACGAATGGATGCAAGTCGCTTTGGCTAAAAGCGTCGGCTAAATGCCCTAAATTTAAATGTAACGTGTAGGGAAATTGTAGTGAAGGACCAGGAACGTTCATCTACATCCAATTTAGCTCATCTCACGATGCCTATTGTGCATTGGGTCTGGATGGTTGCCCCTTTTAGAAACGAATCCCCAGAAAGCCAAATTGGTGAAAGACTGATCCAGGACTCTCAGGTGTGTAAACACAGTGTGCCCTCCTGAGAACCCTTACCTTCCCACATAGGTAGACCATGTTGGTGTCGGGGTCGTAGAAAGGCAGCAGCACGCCATTACTGGTGTCCATCTCCTGCATTGCCATCGGCTCGGTGAGATCTTTCTGTTGAAAAAAACAAAAAGACATTCCATCTGATTCCTAAACGTTCCCCTCCGTCTCCACTTAGAACGGAAGAGCGTCATCTAATAGAACGTACTGCTGCGTCTAATGGACCGATCCGACGGGAAGTCGGACAGGAAGTCGGACTTACCGTATCCCACAAGGCCATCTGTCTCTCGCTCATGCGGCTGAACCCGGTGGTCAGGATCTTTCCGTCGGACAGGAAGACGGCTCTCATTGGCCGCGTGCCGTCGTGGACCTTCTCCCTCACCTACAGGGGGTACCGCGTCGGAACGCAAGAGCAGAGCGCCATGTTAGCATTCAGTCAGCGCCACGTCAGAGCGCAAGAGCAGAGCGCCATGTTAGCATTCAGTCAGCGCCACGTCAGAGCGCAAGAGCAGAGCGCCATGTTAGCATTCAGTCAGCGCCACGTCAGAGCGCAAGAGCAGAGCGCCATGTTAGCATTCAGTCAGCGCCACGTCAGAGCGCAAGAGCAGAGCGCCATGTTAGCATTCTGTCAGCGCCGCCCGCGTCAGAACGCAAGAGCACTGCGCCATGTTAGCATTCAACCGATCAATAAGCCCTCTTAACAAATCCATGGTGGCGTGCTGCCCAGGTTTGCAAAATGAACGGAAAAATCCGCTCATCGCCACGAACAATCGCAAATCACAACATCGGGTTGTACGGGCGTCTACGACGGGACGGGACGGGGGGGGGGACGGGGGGGCGTGCCTTGAGTACGGTCCCGCGGCGTGGGTCGATGACCCTCAGGGCCTTGTCCTTGGACACGGTGCAGACGGCGCTGCCGTCACGGTTCCAGCACGCGCTGTAGATCAGGTCGGGGTGGGCGTCGCTCAGCTGATACACCAGTTCGCCGGTGCCAACGTCCCACACACACATCACGTTGTCACAGCCTGGAGGGGGGGGGGGGGGGGGAGAGAGAAACAGAAAGGTGAGGGGGAGGGGGAGCTATTGGAACTGGGTGAAAGCGACTTCACAGGAGAGAGGAGAGAGATAGAGAAAGAGAGAGGGAGAGAGATCAAGGAGAGCGAGAACAAAGGAATCAGAAAGGTGTGAGGGGAAAGCATTGGAGCGGGGGGGGGAAGCCACTTCAAAGTGGTCTCCTGATGTTCTGGAGAGCTCTACATGTATCAATCAAGAGTCGAGGGCAAAATCACCGTTCGTCAAACTGAACGTGGACAACGTCGGCACCTTGACAACCTGTACATCTGTAGCCATGCAGATTCAAATCGCTGCAGAAAAGCAAGGCCAACGTAAATGTGTATGCAAACCAAAACACCTGCCTGTAGTTGGTTTAAAGGCTGCACCTTGACCCCACCTCCCACCTCGCCCTCCTACTTTACGATGGCTGTTTGAGGCCCAAAGAGCTCTTTTCTGATACCCCCCGATTCACTCTTTTAATTGGCCCAGCTCCTCTCTAGACCAGGGACTTTGTATGTATCCTGCTATAGGAACGCAAATGCACTATGGGACATCCTGAGTACAGGATCTTTGTTCTGCTCCTAGATCTAACTGGCGATTAAGTCAGCCATTCATTCATTCATTCAATCATTCATGGCCTTAATGGCTTTAAGCATTTTAGCACACTTTATGTTACGCTTCTTAATGAGATCTTTCCACTCCGTTTTATTATCTAATACATACTTTATTATGTATGATCTTATTATATATTAATTATATTTATTTTATTATTTTTATAAGCCTCTCACCGGTTTCTCCCTACTCACTGCTGACGATGTTATAAACTACTTCTCTATATCCTTGCAGTGCACATGAATCACACACTTTCAGTAAGCAGGCCTGAAGGTAGTTGTCGTTAAGTCTCTCAGGGTTAAGGATCACCTCCTCTGCGCTGACTGGGTTCCCTGGCTGACCCACGACTTTGTCAACAGTAAAGGAACGAAGAACAGCGACACATGCTTTGGCGCTCTCATTTCTCTCCTTTTAAGGAAGTGTGTGCATGTGCGTGTGTGTGTGTGTGTGTTAGCAAAACCCCAACCCTTTCTCATGATCCACAAATGAGCACAACTCAATGAAAGCCTTCGAGCACAAACACTGAGCATTACTTAATGGATCTCTTCTAGCAAAGCATTAACTGTGACCAATTGCTTTCAGGCTAACCGGTAGGCTTTTAATACCTTAACCGAGGAATTCTTGGGGAAGTGCTTGGTCAGTTGATGCATTGCTGGTGTATTCTGATTTATAGCAGGCCTTCAAATCGTCCAAAGTCTACAACAGAATGACGAGCAACTGAGTTTGTAAGAAAAGTATCAATTAGCAAAATTATTATCAGAAAAAAGGATAATCCTTTTCTTTTTAAACTTCAAAACACGGCATGACAATAGGCCCAATAAATATGGTCGTCAGGAAGTGACCCCGACATATATGGTCATCAGGAAGCAGGAAGCGCCCCCGACATATATGGTCATCAGGAAGCAGATCAACCTACCTGCGCTGAGCAGGATGTTGAAGGCCGTGGGGTGCCAGGCGAGGATCCCCACCCTCTTGCTGTGGCCCTCCAGGGTCACCAAGGGCTCCGTCATGGGCCCCACGAGGCCCCCGTCGGGGATCTGCCACACCTGGGGAACACGCAGCGTCAAACGTCCAATCACATGACCCTTCAAACCGATCTAATCTATCACTCGCTGACATTGTGGAAGAATAGTCTTGAAAGACGACAACATTCATTGATATATTCAACATCAGCTCATTTATGGATAACCCCACATTTAAAACTTGTGTTCCTTCACAGTGAAGGGTGTAGCTATGTCAAGTATGACGTCACGTCGAAGGTTTAAAAAAACGAAATTATTTTGTGCCACCTCCCCTCCTATTTTTTGATAAAAAGGCGTATATTCTGAAACTGCAGTTACTACAATAAGAACCACTGTTTTACTACCCCTGTTAGCAATCGCGATGGAATCCAAAATGATAAATAACGTGTGCGGTTTAGAGTGAGTCGACCGCCGCGCCCGCACCTTCACGGTGTTGTCCTCCGAGGCACTTGCGATGATGTTGTCGTCATGGGGACACCACTGGATGTCCAACACGGGCGCGAGGTGACCACACACCGTGGAGCAGGTCTGGTCGATCCTTCCGCTCTAGGGAACAGAGAGAGGGGAAACCCTTTCAGCGCGGCCCCAGCGGCGGTCCACACCTCAACCCACGATGATCTGAGAACAGTCTCCCACTCCAACCAAGCAGCGTACGGGCCAACGAAAACAGTTACGTCCTACACTCATTACCAGAACATGGGAATCTGTCACTTATATGAAAGGTAATAGGCCAAGTAGCAGGGGCCAATTAGTTAGCCTCTGCATATTTGCAACACGACTACTGGAGCAGGCCAGAGAGTAGAGGGAGGTTGGAGTCCAACCCCGCCATTTCCTCGGCGGCACCTGTAATCATCCCGTGAGCAAAAAGCCCTTACCGGCTCCTTAAAGACTGTATTTCGGAATGCATGTATTTTTGTGCGTCGCTCCGGGCGAATGCAGCTGCTAAACGCCAGCCAACCGTAACCGGTACTTTAAAAAGGGGACATATTATTCCACCAGGTGTCGAGTGTGATTAGCCGCTACAAGCCGTTCTGAAAGTCTGCCTCTTCTGACATCACAAGTGGGGGGGCGTGTTCGTCCACCTAGATGCATGACGGATAGATGAGCGACGTTTGCCACAGTCCACCGGGGGCCGGCCGGGAGACCGATCCGTCCTGCAGACATCTAGGTGGACACGCCCCACTTGTGATGTCAGAAGAGGCCGATTTTCCAAACGGCCTACCGGCCTACCACATCCAAACCTGGTGGTGCAATAACGTCCCCTTTAACAACATTGTCACACCGCTCATCACACACACACACACGTCCGGGGCCTCACCTTGGTGATGGGCACCACCAGGAAGGCCCCGCCCCCGCCGGACTCCACGATGACGGCGATGAACTTGGGGTTGACGGCGCAGAGCGGGCTGTCCCAGGTGACGCGCGACACGCGCACGTCGTCGATGCAGTGCTCCGCCTTCCAGGCCTGGGCGAACACATGGCGGAACTTGCTCTGCCTGACCACGCCCCTTCGGAACGACATGGCTGCGGGAGACGGGGGGCGCGACAGCGGTTGTCTATGAGTAGGGCTCTGGGTTCAAAGAGCTCAACTTCTGTGAGTAGGGCTCAGGGTACATAAAGCCTTGCATCTACGGTGGGGGTCGCTAACACCACCCCCCCCCCCCCCCCCCACACCCCCCCCCCCGGCTTATAACTGTTAATGTACCGAAACACCGGCCAAATACAAGCAAACACACAAAGTTAAGCGCCTCCCAAGGCAAACATCAAAGAATAACGCTTTAAGGTCAAAGCTTCATCTCCTCACCATAAGGTTATCTTAATAAAACATAGTCGCATTAGGGCACTTCTCTGCCTTTGTGAGAAATGATTACCAAAATAAAAGCCTCATTCAAAGCTTAGGCAAATTCTCCCTCCCATGACTTTAGTGTTGTCAGAACTCGGTAGCAAAGACTGCCTGAACCAGATGGTGGAGAAATGGTTCTACCTGGTTACAACTCACAATGGCTCCATTCAAAGAGGCGTGTAATAGTAGACTGTTGTTTACGAGCTGAGACTACCACATGTGGCCCGGTACATAAAAGTAGCAGTGTTTGGAGAAACACCTGTGTGGGTCGTGCCATGGCGCCTCTTTGAAAAGGGTCCATTATGAGCTACCTACTGTGCTCTACTTGAGTTTATACACACAGCCTGCGTTGAGGGGATTTCTCGTTATGTCACTCTGCTTCCAATGTAAACAGATGTAGTTAAAGCTAACTTGTATAATTGTAAAAAATAAATGTACAAGCAATGTACATTTTCATTGCTATCCATTGGGCCTTAGCTAAACCAGACCATCAACACTATTAGCTAAACAGGTTACTGTGCCACGGGTGGAATGCGTCTATACCACAGAGGGTACGGTAACACAATATTAAACCAAGAATAGGAAGGATACTTCAATCACACTTTGTACCATGTAGGATCACTTAAATTATTGCACTTTGTTGTTATTAACATTAATGTAACATACACATGATGTCACATACAGTAGATATGAGTTTATTTTCCTGAACATAAAATAGAACCAGAGGGAGGGCGGGGCATCGCACATGAGCACATGAGGGGGAGGAGTGTAACGCCAGAGCCAGGGGATGCTGCTGTAATGCTTGGTAATGTAAAAACTGTGGCAACATATTGTGCCTAAGCTTTGGCACAAGACGGCCATTTCCATAATTGCAAATTCCTAGTATTTGGAGAGGTGCAACAGTGGAAAAAACATGGGACATAGGAAGGAATTTGTACATTAGACTACACACGAACGGGGGGGGGGGGGGGGGGGCGGTGGTTGCAAAGAAGGGGTCCTTCAGGAAATTCCAATGCCCGTAACAAAAGAAGACGAATGTGTGCTATTTTGTCTAGGGCTGGTTAATCAAGGCACACAACAAAAGCCACACAACGCACGCACATCACTCAAATACAATACCTTGATTGAAAGTAGCTTATCTCTGTTCAGAGAAAAAAAGAGAGAGAGGACGAGGAGGAATGTGTGGCTGTGCACAGGGGAAGGCCAAATCAAATAATCCAATGTCGCAACCACCAGCAGTAACTTAATCCCTTCCTATGTGGTGCAGACTACAGGCTCCCACCGACCCGACGCGACCGATGTTAACACAGATACCCCGGTCAGCGGCGCGCGTCTAGCCGATCAAACCGCTCCGAAAAACACGAATTCCTCCGCTGCGCGATCCGATTTAGCACGTATCCTCCCGCGATATGTCTGTCGGGAATAAGGCATGTGTGGTCGGGGCTGGACAAGCTGACCTTACGGGGGTGCGTGTCGCGGTGTAAGAACCTACAAGCAGGGTGTGCGGTGGGATAGACGCGGACCGAGGGATGGGTGTGCACCGAGGGGTTGGTTGATGCTGACGGTACGCACTTCGCCTTCGTTCTGGTTGGATTGGCGTCGGGTTGTTATGGATGGACAAAAAAAAAATCCCGGAGACTTCCGCTCATGACAGGATATTCTTTGTTGAGGAGGCCGGCGTTGTTTATCTCACCGGTGGCTCTGCAGATTGGCTGGGTGTGGGAACAAAAGGATACCTGTAGTGCGGAATCCCATGGTATTACAGACCTAAATAAACAATACTTAATCTAATTATAAATAAGACTAGACCTTATAGACCCGTTTTGGGTGATATATTTGTACTAAAACCTTATATAATGTGTTTTTATTTACATTCTATTTCATTTAGATAAGGCAGCTGAACAAATTCGGAATGAGGTTATTCTCAACATAGTGCCCTTATAGTAAATCATTGCGTATCTAACGTTTTATACGAATGATTGGGGAACCCTTTCACATGGGTGCTTTTGCAGATTTGCATTTTCTGTACAATGTGATGGAATGTCTCTAATCCTTATACCATATCGCCCCCTGGTGGTGGATTCAAAAATACAACGATTTCCCAAACCAAAGCCTAATAACAGAACGTTTACACTTTAATAATTGTCTAAAGTAGTAAAAACAGCAAATGAAGCTTGTCGAAAAATACTAATTTTGAAACAATATTATTTGCGTTTTTTAGTCGTACAATGCCGTTCAATCTTGAAAATAACTGCCCATCATTTATGTTTTTGTATATTTCGAAATTAATATTTGATAGTTAATAGATGATGAAATCTGGCTACAAATTGAAACCTCTCCTCCCAATGCAACAGGTGGCGCGCCAAGGAAGCTGCGTGTTCGTCGAGGTAAAGCATCAAGATATAGAGAGGCGAAGTCACGCCCCTTCCGGTAGAGCTCATGGGACCTATGGGTGTCAATGGAGAGAAAATAATTATTTTCTGGTCCCAGTCTTTATATGCCCTGGATTACACATGTTGTTTGTGGATTTAAAGGATAATTTTTCATGCAAAGAAAACTAAACATTTTCGTGAAGAAGTTTGATAATTTTAGGTTTTATGTGAGGCCGCTTTGTGAACTACAGCTCTTCGCTGCTCTCGACGCATATGATATACGTCACCACACCCGCATTTGGAACTCGGCACAGAGATGGCACATAGAGATGGCACGTAACTAAATCTCTCCACATGCCCCGACTTATAGTGGTTTTCACCTCTTTCTATGCTTTTATCCTCGCCTTGAAAAAAAGTGGTGAAGTGGAGCAGAGAGATCGCCGTCTCTGTGCCGAGTTCCAAGTGCGGGTGTGGTGACGTATATCATATGCGTCGAGAGCAGCGAAGAGCTGTAGTTCACAAAGCGGTCTCACATAAAACCTAAAATTATCAAACTTCTTCACGAAAATTTTAAGTTTTCTTTGCATGAAAAATTATCATTTAAATCCACAAACAACATATGTGTAATCGAGGGCATATAAAGACTGGAACCAGAAAATAATATTTTTTTCGATCTCATAGGTCTCATGAGCTCTACCGGAAGGGGCGTGACTTCGCCACTCTATAGGGCCTACCAAAAAACATGCTGATTTTCCTCGTATCGAATCCTGGTAGATCCTAATTCGTTATGATCATAATATGACTAATGTACATTCATATTGTCAGAAACATGTCCAGATCCTTATGCAAACGAATAATAATGTTGTATCAAATATATATCGTATTGTAAAGAATGATAAATAAAGTTAGTCGACGTAAAGTGCCATAAATACCGTAATATACATCCTGATCTCGTCGTAACGAATCCCGGTCGTTCCTAATTTGTTATGATCATAATATGACTACTGTTCATATCGTCAGAAAAATATCCAGATCCTTATGAAAATGAATAATAATGTTGCATCAAATATATATCGTTGCCGGTCGTCGCTGTGTTCACCAATGAAACTAAACCATGCCGGTGTGTTTAGTGCCCGTTTTATTAAAGCATGAAGAGGCCATGTTAACAGTGATTATAGAGACGTTAATATCACTGTAAAACATAGTGTCTAAGTGATCAGGTTCCTTATAAATGCTGTCCAAGCAATAATAATTAATGCTGTCTGTTGTGCTTTGTTTGTTATGCATGGTAATATGAACGCATTTTACGCTCTGCATTTAAATTCCATACCATTTTGATTATCAAAAGCATTGACAATTAATACGAAGTTATGTAAAATGTATAAGCTAACCATTGTGATTAAGTAGGCTGGCATTATGATAAAGGGTATATAACTTGATTTGATTTTTTGTAACTTCAAGCTCCCCAGTGGTATATTGTATTTGAATAAACAACATTTGTATTTTGTCATATCAATAAAACTTGATTATAAATAAAAAAACAGCACAATCAACTCTCACTCAAGTGGTTTTCGTGCATTTTTGTGACTGGAACTGTACAAAAATGCAAAGCAGTTGCAACATATTGTTTATTTGATTCAAATTAGACATTACACCAGCAAGAGCAGTTTGTCTTATGATGACCCCTCGTCTCTCTAATAGCCCTTTCTGGGAAACAGTTTTCTTTGCACTCGGCTCTTCCCCCGTCTCTCCCGCTCCGATCTGTTGCCCTGCTGTTGGATTCAGAGCCAGCTGATACCGATCTGAGGTTTCAGAAGATAAATTGTTATAAATTCAAATGACCTATAGTCGAAGCAGACTTTTGGCATTTGTCGGATATGTTAACGTGATATCTGCCAATTTATTTGTATTGAAAATAGCCAGAAAGGATTGACTTACCTCGGAAATGTTGGTAAGAAGTGAAGTGAAGTGAAGTAATCAAATGAAAGGTGTGAAGATTTTCGTAATTTCGTAATTTTGTAATGTCACTCTTCAAATCAAAGTACTGAAGTGAAGTGAAGATTTTCGTAATGTCACGCTTGAAAAATGCAATTTTTGGTAGCGATACGAGCGCTGATTGGCCAGCGCTCGTATGGCCACGAGGTCATTCTTCGTAATAACAGCGATATACGATCGCTGATTGGCCAACTTTTGGTAGATGATACGAGCGCTGATTGGCCAATTTTTGGTAGATGATACGAGCGCTGATTGGCCAATTCTTGGTAGATGATACGAGCGCTGATTGGCCAATTCTTGGTAGATTCGAGCTCGACTCACAGGCGACTGGCTTCAAATAGAAACCTCTCCTCCCAATGCAACAGGTGGCTCCGTGGCGCAATGGATAGCGCATTGGACTTCTAGGCATTCACTAGCGTTGTGATTCAAAGGTTGTGGGTTCGAGTCCCACCGGAGTCGCATTTTTTGTTTTTTGTTTTTCAATGCTTAGCAAAATACAACAATGTAATTATATGAGGTTACCGAGAAATCTGCCCCCATCCAAAGTATCGCATCTACCTTTTAAAGATCAAAAAAATTATGCACGCTATAATTCCCAGTCAGTTCAATGCAAATTTACTTTGACCTAATCATTGAATTTTTAAATGTACGAATTCGTTTTTAAAATGACTACGTATTACGGGAGCTCTTTTTCTACAATTTATTGTAAAATAAAAAAAGGTCTTTATTACAGTCTCTTTTGGATCTCAATGCTCCGGTTAGGATGATGATGACGCGGAACCTAAAGCTGACGGTCGGTTTCCAGCCCGGGCGGAATAGTCGAGCACCGGGTGTAGCCGAGCTAACATTAGCATAGTTAGATCTAGCTAGCATGTAGGTTGTACCATTGCGCACTGTTCTGTGTGTTTGTCTTAGGAAATTCGTGTTCAACGCGATTCCTTCCGACCCGAGGCGTCGCGGTGCATGTCGGCGGACGCCTTATGACAGTTGTCCTCCAAGTGGTCGATTTGATCCGTGCAGTGTTCGCCGATGAGCTAGCTAGCCTATGGGTGTCAAAGTTAGCCGTGCCTTCACCGGGTGCCTGGTTGCCTGAGCTCGAATTACGGACACGTCAAGGTAAACAGCGCTGGGCCTGAGCTCACATTACGGACACGTCAAGGTAAACAGCGCTGGGCCAGGAGGAGGGAGGCTAGCCAGGGAAGCTAGCAATGGATTTGAAACGTCGGATAACTTTTACAAATCTCTAGCGATAGCGGGTGTTTAATCGGCACTTGTTAACTTTGGCTGATGTTGAAGTAAAGGTCATTCGTGTGTTTTCTACCACGACTGCTTGCGTTGACACATCGTTACAATCAATAGCGACTTCATTCAAGTATAAGGCTACATCGTCTCTGTAATGGATGACACACTGTTTAAAGTCCACTCGGTCTTTATTAAAGATGTTGTGGTCTAGTATGAGAGAAACCAATAACCATGTATTACGAGTAACTAACGAGCATCGATGTGTACGTTTTAACCATATTTGAGAGAACAGAAGCACTTGGTTAATACTTCAACTCCATTTGTGTTACAGGGACAGTACTGGTAAATGCATTATATAGTATACTAATCAATACCGATCCTTACCCTTTTGACTCGTCTTAAGTGCACTGGTCGATAATGGGCCGTCAAAAGCCTCCTGTCATGTTCATGTCTCCTGTGTCAAATGGCCCTATTACTCGGAACCTGTTACCTCCTCATATGTAAAATGTGTTTCTTTATCAAAGGTTCCCCAACCTGTCTTTATAATACCTGGGGGCAGTGATGTCGGAACCGAAGCCCCCAACTCCCACTCCAGCCGGCGACACATACAAAGGCTGGGTGTTCAAATGGACCAATTATATCAAAGGTTATCAGCGGCGGTGGTTCGTTCTGAGCAATGGACTGTTGTCATATTACAGGTGAGCAACAGCTGTAGCTCACACCTTTTCAGCATTTCATCTTTTTTTTTTTTTGATTTTGTGAGTTTGACCCAAGGTACACATTTGACGAGTTGGGACGGGGGACTATATCGCTAACCCTCTTGAGGTCAACGGTATTTAACGGTTCCTTTACGGCGACCCAGGACCCAGGCCGAAATGGGGCACACGTGCCGGGGCACCATCAACCTGGCGACGGCCTCCATCGCGGTGGACGACGCCTGCAACTTTGTCATCTCCAACGGCGGCACGCAGACCTACCACCTGAAGGCCAGCTGCGAGGTGGAGCGCCAGCGGTGGATCACAGCCCTGGAGCTGGCCAAAGCCAAGGCGGCCCGCATGCAGGCTGAGTCAGGTAGGGAAGGCCTTGTTGTCCCTCAGAGAGCGACGTGTACACGCACGCAGGTCGAGGCTGCGAGGGAAAGGCCTTGTCCTACACACAAACACACTTTCACCTATACAAACACGTTCACACACACACACACACACACACACACTGCGTTCACTTACGCCAAACCTGTTTGTCTATAAATATTCAACGTCTGACTCGCATGCACTAGTCAGCTGAGGCGGACCATAACACTCGTGTAACCTCGTTATGCGATGACTCACCTAAAAGGGAAACGGGGCCTTTCTCTAAACGTCTGAAGCAAGCAAAATTGGAGGAACCCTAACGACCAAAGGCGCCCTAACGTGGCCCCGCCACGGCCGGACGTCGTGGTCCTCTTCCTCATTTCCTCTTCCGATCGCCCGCACTCCCGCAGACGACTCCGGCGACGACTTCTCCCTGTCCTGCCCCCCCGCGCCCCACGGGCAGAGCGCCGCCGCCGCGTCGCAGAACTCCGAGGTGCAGTCCACGCTGCGCACCCTGGCCAGCAAGGTGGAGGATCTGAGCACGTGCAATGACCTCATCTCCAAGCACGGCTCCGCCCTCCAGAGGTTCCTTTCAGATCTCTCTCTGTGTGTGTGTGTGTGTGTGTGTGTGTGTGTGTGTGTGTGTGTGTGTGTGTGTGTGTGTGTGTTCGGTTTGTGTGTGTGTGTGTTCGGTTTGTGTGTGTTCGGTTTGTGTGTGTTCGGTTTGTGTCTCTGTGTGTGTGTTCGGTTTGTGTCTCTGTGCGTATGTGGAGATGCATCATATATACATAGCGGGGACCATAGGACGTCCCTAATGAGACTCGTACATTTGTCTTCAGATCTTTGTCGGAGCTGGACAGCCTACGTCTCACTGGAGAGGCCGGCGACAAGATTCGACAGGTCACTGAGAGAGCCACGCTGTTTCGCATTACCTCCAACGCCATGATTAATGTGAGTGCACGACCCCCCCCCCGCCATCCCCATCTATATATAGGTCAGCAGTTTTCTCAAGTGGCTGGCCTCTCTTCCAAGACTGCATTTTAAACTACTGCCGTAGGATTTGGGTATCGGGTCACACACAGGGCAGGTTGGGTTTAAAGGCGTGCTCAGCACAATCAGGCTCTGCTGACTTCAGACCTGCGACGCAGCGTGTTCTCTGTAGCCCTCGCTTTGTTTCTCAAATCCAAGTGGACGTAGCCCTTTTTTATTTTTCTCTGCCCAAATCAATTTGGTCCTTCAAGAAAACCTTGTTTCGTTATCTGGAAATTCACCTTTGAATGTCCTCCGTTTATCCCAAGGTAAGACGATAAAGAGATAAGTCAACAGCGATAAACGGCGTGTATGCGCAGCATTAGCTATCCTTGCTACACCTGTACATATTGTTTTGGTTCTCTGGACGCAAAAAGACAAAAAACGTGGACTGAATGCTCACCGCACACACAGACGTCACATTTACATTTAGGGCATTTAGCAGATGCTTTTATCCAAAGCGACTTACAATAAGTACATCTGGTGGTGGTGAGTTAGGTCCCCCCCTTCTGTAAGCGTCTTTGGGTCATTGAAAAGCGCTATATAAATATAATGAATTCTTCTTATTATTATTACATTTTTCAGAAGAAGGAGAAACAATGTATTTCGCTCTCGGTAAAGTAAGGATGTTCATAGAACCAAGTGCCAAGCACTAACGATTACTGGGTTAACCCATTCCCCGTACACAACAAAGAAAGCTAGGATAAGACGCTAAGCACTATTTTTTAAGTGCCAGGACGTACAAAAAACTTCTAAGAGGTGTGGGTGGGTTAGGGGGAGGGGGGGAGGCAGAGTCTGCAGAGTCGAGGTGAACTCCGGACACGTGGCTAACGGTTGTGATTGGTGGGCGCAGGCGTGCCGGGACTTCCTGGCGCTGTCGCAGGCCCACAGCAAGCGGTGGCAGAAGGCCCTCCAGGCGGAGCGCGACCAGCGGATCCGCCTGGAGGAGACCCTGGAGCAGCTGGCCAAGCAGCACAACAACCTCGAGCGGGCCTTCCGCGGGAACTCGCAGTCCAACGCCACGCTGGACAGCAAGGGTAGGCCCGCCCTCACCGGTCGGCCCTGACCATGGCTCTTGTCTCTCGCGCTCGCTCCCGGTCGGTCGTGCTTCCTTTCTCTGTCGCTGGTATCCCGCTCTCTTGTCTCTCGCTCTGTCTCGCCCTTTGCCTCTGTCTCTCCTTTATCTTGCTCTCTGTCTCGCCCTCAGCCTCTATCTCTTTTTTTTATCTCGCCTTGCTCTCTCTGTCTCTAGCGCTCTCGTTTTCTTTCGCTCTGTCTCGTGTCTCTCGCTCTCTTGCGTCTCTCGCTCCCTTGTCTCTCACTCCCTTTTTCTCTTGCTCTTTTGCGTCTCGCTCTCTTGCGTCTCTGGCTCTCTTGTCTCTCACTCCCTTTTCTCTCGCTCTCTTGCGTCTCTCGCTCTCTCGTCTCACTCCCTTTTCTCTCGCTCTCTTGCGTCTCTCGCTCTCTCGTCTCACTCCCTTTTCTCTCGCTCTCTTGCGTCTCTCGCTCTCTCGTCTCTCACTCCCTTATCTCTCGCTCTCCTGCGTCTCTCGCTCTCGTCTCTCACTCCCTTTTCTCTCGCTCTCTTGTCTCGCTCTCTGTCTCGCCCTCTCTGTATCTTTGTTCCTCGCTCTCTCTCTGGTGCTATCTTGCTCTCTGTCTCTTGCTCTTTGCTGTCTTGTCGCTCGCTCTGTCTCTCTCACACAGTTTCTGTCGCATTCTCTCCTGCTCCGATCTGTCTTGCATTGATATGTTATGTGTCCACACAACGAAATGAAATGGAAGCAATACAAAGTCAACATTCATCAGAGAGGTTTTATTTGCCCCGTGCAAACATTGTTAATTGTATGTGTAAACATGTGAATGTTGTTACACAGAGTCTGCGTCTTGTCAAGCGAGACGGACCCTCCCGCTCATGTAAATCGCTCTCCAGATAGGGCTCAAGGCAACAGGCAGGGTGATTGAATCAGGCCATAATGGCCTTGATTTTGGTGGGCCTGCAGGCCTTCCGACCATTCAGTTGTTATCAGCTGAGCTGGAGGCCCGCCTCCCATCAGCAGTCAAGCTCGGTGCGTCCGCTCGAGTCTCTGTTTGCTTTGGCTACAGACGTGATTATAGCTGTCTCTCTGCCTGCTCTCGCCATTTTGAACACATTCTAGAAAGTGGTCATGGTCAGATCAATAGATATGCTCCCTCTAATTTAAAAGACTTCAAATGACAACTTCATTAGTTTTAATAATAATTGCTCGACACTTAACTGCTTTCTGATTAGACAAAAGAAACGGCAATGTGAACAGCGAGGCCACGTCTGGGAATTTAATCCTCTGATCTGGATTCAGCTTCTTTACTCCTTGAAGTCGAGGGCATCGGTCACCAGATGTATATCCACCCAGTGAGCGCACGAGACAAGCACCGACATATTGAACTCCTCCATAGACCTGAGGCGACCTCGTTCATCTCCACCTCCTTCAAGTCCTCCTCCTTCATCTTCTACTCCTTTCTCCTCCTCCTCCTTATTCTACTCCTTTCTCCTCCATCTTCATCATCTCCTCCTCCTCATTCTTCTCCTCCTCCTCCTCCCCCCCCAGGTTCGGCGGGGCCCGGGAAGGGCGAGGCGAGCGACGACGACGACGACAACGAGTTCTTCGACGCCATGGAGGAGGCCCCGGAGTTCATCACCGTTCCCGCCGACCCCCAGTTCCACAAGTCAGTGTAGACCCCCTCTCGCCCCCCTCACCCCCACGCCCCGCCCACCTCGAGACGTGTTTAGACGCACGTTGACGCCACCCCCTCTGAGACGGGTTTAGATGCAAGCGGTCGCTCGGCCAGCCGCCAAAGTGAAAGATCTAAAGGAGATCTTAAGCCCGCTCACAATGCCAGGGTTTAGGCAAGACGTTCAGTCACACGTTTAGGTGTTTATTTCCTGGAGAGGCCGTTTCCTCCTCGTGTTTTCACGGTGGCCTAGATTCTGATCACAAGTATATCCTCGGATGACCTCGTCTTCGCTATTCGTGGGCCTGATGTGTACCGTTTGTTCTAAATTGAGTATAAACCCCAAAACGTGTTGTTGTTTTGTTATTTCCCCTGAAGACGCTCTAGCAGTAACGTCAGCGGCTTCAACAGTGAAATGGGTTCAGACGACCAGTCGGTAGGTAACACCCTCCCTCCCTCCCCCCCCTCCCACCCTTCCCACCCTGATTCTATGGCCTCTCACCGGCTGCGTGGGTCACACTAAAACCCTGCCCTCTGATTGGTCCACAGCTCAACGAGGAGCCCCTCTCGGCCAACCAGGACTCGCCGTCGCTGGACCTGGTTCCGGTGAAGAAGAGGCGCAGCCGCATCCCGGATAAACCCAACTACTCCCTGAACCTCTGGAGCATCATGAAGAACTGCATCGGCAAGGAGCTGTCCAAGATCCCCATGCCGGTCAGTCAGTCAGTCAGTCCCCCCCCCCCCCCCGTGTGGCGCTCTTTGAGTTAACGATGGGTGTGTCTGAAGGCAGAGATGAATGACGCATCCGCGTTCGCCCCTGTTGTTCTACTTCTGGGAGAAGTTGTGTGTTGTGGTCCGATGAGGGTTGTGTGGTAATCATTTGCTAATGGCCTGCAATTAAGGACCGCACCCGTATGCGCAATATTTCTAGCAAGCAAGTTTTTTTCCTATTGTAATCTGTTAACTGCGACGTACATGTACAGTTGTTCATCCTTCCATTTATTTTCTTAATTTTGCTGCTGTGATGATTGCACTGCGTTTCTACCAATCTTAACTCTCCCGTCTTCTCTGTCCTTGTCTTCTGTTCTGTCTCCATCGCTCCCTGTCTCCTGTCTCTATCCGTCTCTCGATCTGTCTCTCTTCCGTCTCTTCTCTCTCCTATCCGTCTCTCCCCTCCCCTCTCTCTCCCGCCCCCCTCTCTCTCTCTCGCCCCCCCCTCTCTCTCTCGCCCCCCCCTCTCTCTCTCGCCCCCCCCTCTCTCTCTCGCCCCCCCCTCTCTCTCTCGCCCCCCCCTCTCTCTCTCGCCCCCCCCCTCTCTCTCTCGCCCCCCCCTCTCTCTCTCGCCCCCCCCTCTCTCTCTCGCCCCCCCCTCTCTCTAGCCCCTCTCTCTCTCACCCCTCTCTCACCCCTCTCTCTCTCGCCTCTCTCGCCTCCCTCTCGCCCCTCTCTCTCGCCTCCCTCTCTCCTCTCTCTCTCTCGCCTCCCTCTCGCCCCTCTTTCTCTCGCCTCCCTCTCGCCTCTCTCTCTCTCGCCTCCCTCTCGCCCCTCTCTCTCTCGCCTCCCTCTCGCCCCTCTCTCTCGCCTCCCTCTCTCCCCTCTCTCGTCCTCTCCTCCACTCCCTCCCTCCCTCCCTCCCTCCCTCCCTCCCTCCCTCCCTCCCTCACCCACCCACCCACCCTGTCCTCTCTCCGTCCCTCAGGTGAACTTCAACGAGCCCATCTCCATGCTGCAGCGGCTCTCCGAGGACCTGGAGTACCACGAGCTGCTGGACAAGGGCGCCAAGTGCGGCAGCGCCCTGGAGCAGCTGTGCTACGTGGCGGCCTTCTCCGTCTCCTCCTACTCCACCACGGTGCACCGCACGGGCAAGCCCTTCAACCCCCTGCTGGAGGAGACCTACGAGCTGGACCGCGGCCGGGAGAGTGGCTACCGCTCCCTCTGCGAGCAGGTGGGGGCGAGAGGGGAGAGGGGGGTTAAGCTTGTCTGTGAAAGTCGGTTCATGGAGTGCCGATTCACCGTTTGGTTACACGGTAGATTCATCTCGAGGGCGTCCTTGGTCTTTTTTGCAATGTTTGCACACGCGGCTTTTTCGTTTACCTGAAAGTGTTCGTATTGGTAGGCCCCTATTGTTTAAAAGATGCTGAAATCCTGGACGGTTTCGCGGAATTTGGTACTAAAAATGGCATTAACTGTCAAACTTTGAATGCGGTAGAATTCTAACTCTTCTTAAAAACAAAGATTCAACCTTAACGCCTATATTCAGAGCAGGGCAATTCAGACTTATGTACAGGACTATGATGAGTCAGGAGATATCTTTTTTTGCCAATTCTCTCAACATACTATTGGTTTAATCCGTAAAAATATGTGGGCTTACCACTTAAAGTCTAAAGACCATGGGAAGATCAAGGAGAAGCATCGTGTTGGCCAGAGCAGGCCTCCTCAAATGCCTGTACATGTCCCATTGTGAACATTCATATGGAAATACACCTTAGCAGCAGCAGGGGGCAGTGTACACCAATACAGTAGCAGCGTTGGAGGCAGTGGCGGCTGGTGATCAAAAATGTTGGTGGGGCACAGTAATAGACAGGGGGTTTGGGGTTCCCCCCCCCCCCCCCCCCCATAAAAAAATTGAATTTAATAGATTTGATTTCCTGTATTCTGGTGCATTTTGGGGATGGCCACTACCCTGCATATACAGACCTACTTCATGGCCATTCCACCAGCCATTGCTATTTGACCCATTGTTGTTATTCTGATATTGAGACAATTCATGATCACTGTCCTATAGCGTCCATTTTTTGTGAGTCTCACTCTCAATGTCTACTTCAAATGCAGTTAGAAATATGGGACAGTTGCTTCCTTTTATTTATAGGCCGAAAGACTAAATTAATATGTAACTTACTTGCTCCTTTTAAGTATAACATTGCTTGGGGAGTCCAATTCCGCCACTGAACAGGGTGGAAAGTGCTTACAACTCTCTGCTAGTTAGCGATCTATCTATCCTCTACATGTAGTTGTGTTGCGTGAATGCTGCTGAGGGAGGTAGCCTATTTGATTGATTCGCTGAACTGTCCAATCATGTGGTGATAACAAAAAAGAAAAGCGATACCATTGGCCCGGGGCGCACACTGGTGTGACCCGATGGCGAATTTTCTTGCGCCAATGAAAAGCTGTCTCTGCTTGATAGACAGGTAAAAGTTAGCGAGCTTACATTGACTTCAACGTGGCCGGCGCTCCTGACTTGGAGGAGGGCTTTATTTCAAATGACCAATAACTAGCCTAGCCCAGATCATTGACGTTCAGACGCATTTAAATGGTTGCTGGCAGTGACAAGCATGTCACACAATTAACCGAGGATAAACGCTATGTATTTTTGTTGATTTGTTTTGTATTGATAATAGTTGATCAATAGTTGGCAGATATAGTCAAGTGAATATTTCACGGGGGGGCGGCCTCTAATGACCCACTGCCACTGGTTAGAGGGCAGTGCACGCAAAGCTGACATGGTTGCCATAGCACGCGAGGAGATGGCAGGAACAAATGTCCCGTTGCAGGTGTGATGAGAAATGGGTTTCTCTTTAGTGTGTGTGGGGGGGGGGGGGGGTGGAGGAGTTCTTTTTTTTTTGCGGTAATCTGGCCCATGGTGTCTGTTGGCACCTTGAGATGTGGCGGAACAGGGTACAAAGCCAGGGCTTTTGGAAGAATGCCTTCTGTCTCCAGTGAATTCTCAGAAAGGAGCTCTCTGCTGCCAGCCCGTCACACTTTAACGGACGGCACGTAGACAAAGAAAACACTGCGCGACCCGACCTCTGGCGAAACCGCCCAGTGGGGGAACTGGTATTGTGAGATGTCGGCAAGGTGGGATGAGCTGTGTGCGTGCGTGTGTGTGTGCGTGTGCGTTATTTGCAGGTTATTTTTTCGCCTTAAGCTTATCTCGATCAACGAGCGCGACTCGTCTTCCTTATGTATTTGTGCCTTCTCTGTGTTGCCGTGGTGATTGGTTGTTGATGTCGCTGCGGTCTGTCGTTGTCGCCCAGGTGAGCCACCACCCGCCGGCGGCCGCGCACCACGTGATCTCTAGCCGGGGCTGGACGCTGCGGCAGGAGATCACCGTGGCCAGCAAGTTCAGGGGCAAATACATCTCCATCATGCCCCTAGGTAAACGCACCCATTGTGTGTGTGTGTGTGTGTGTGTGTGTGTCACTTTATTGGATCATGTGCACTATGACATCTCCATGGTTGCTTCAAATAGCCCAGGCGTGGTCGTGCCTACCGTGTGCTCTCTGTGAACAGCGCCCCCTCAAACTAATGAGTGTGTCCCCACCAGGAACCATCCACGCCATCTTTGAGAAGGGCGACAATCACTACACCTGGAAGAAGGTCACCACCACGGTTCACAACATCATCGTGGGCAAGCTGTGGATCGACCAGGTGGGCACACGCATTAGACAGACAGACAGACAGACAGACAGACAGACAGACAGACAGACAGACAGACAGACAGACAGACAGACAGACAGACAGACAGACAGACAGACAGACAGACACAAACAATTACACAGTCTGACCCACCCCTCCCTTCTTCGCTGAGACATGGCAGAGAGCCAGACTTGATGAACTCACACACTCACAGACACTCTTACACAATCACACACTCTTACACAATCACACAATTACACACACATAAGCCGCGTTTAAATGGACGCATCTGATCCGCATAGATTTCTATGCGGAATAGTAAATGATCATATATACGCCTCATTCGGAATACAATTATCTGTTCGGCATAGAATTCTATGCCGAATAGAAGAGGTGGTGTAGTCCGTTTTAATCTACATGTATACACTTATTCCGAATAGATTGGGGTTTAGCTGCAGTAGTTCGCAATTTGTCCACTGAGCTCCGTCTGTACTTTTATGCACACCGAACTTGACCGCTGTCAAGGAAAGTGGATTTATTGCCTGATTCACGTCTTTGTTACCACTCCGTAAGTAGTCAGGTAAGCGTGTCCGGTTACTTAGCGACAGGCAATTTGTGTTTATTAATGACGTGTTCGCGTATCGTAGTGTCCGCGCGCGTCCGAGATAACTGTAAATGAGTAGGCTACTACTAGTACTTTTGCAGGCTGAACGTTAAAATACTTCTTAACTTAGAGAGATGGGAACTGAAGTAGTTCGCAATTGGACCTTCGAGGAGACAAATGTCCGCTTGGAGGTGGGGGTAAATGTAAAGATCGGACAAGAAATTGACTTTTTGCTGTCCTCCTCGTTCTTAATTGAAGGAGCAGGCAGAGAAAAGCTCTCTCCTGCTGTGCTTTCATTCAAATCCAATTCACAATGCCAAATGCCTAATTGTCCATTATGTTGCCGCCGGTCCAGAGATGTGTCAGGTGTGCGCGAGAGACATAACGGACACTTTTGTTACTGTCATGTATACAGTACATTCGGATCACATTTTAGGAACAGATCTATGCCGCATAGAGATCTATGCGGATCAGATGTGCCATGTAAACGCGGCTATTGTTACACAGAGAGAGACGAGACACAGTCTGACCCGCTCCTCCCCAATGAGTCGCTGAGACATGGCGGGGCGCTAGACAGGACTTGGATGCAAAAGTGAAAGTAGGATTGATGGTCTGATCTCTCTCTCTCCCTGTCCATCTCTCCAATCTTTCTGCCTCTCTCTCTCACCCTCTCTCCCTCTGTCTCTCTGTGTATATCTCCCTCTGTCCATCTCTCTCCCTCTGTCTCTCTCCCTCTGTCTCTCTCTGCCTCTGTCTCTCTCCCTCTGTCTCTCTCCCTCTGTCTCTCTCCCTCTGTCTCTGTCTCTGTCTCCCTGTCTCTCTCCCTCTGTCTCTCTCCCTCTGTCTCTGTCTCTGTCTGTCTCCCTGTCTCTCTCCCTCTGTCTCTCTGTCTCTCTCTCCCTCTGCCTCTCACCCTCTGTCTCTCTGTCTCTGTCCCTCTGTCTCTCTCCCTCTGTCTCTCTCCCTCTGTCTCTCACCCTCTCTCTCCCTCTGTCTCTCTCCCTCTGTCTCTCTCCCTCTGTCTCTCTGTCTCTGTCTCTCTGTCTCTGTCTCTGTCTCTCTCCCTCTGTCTCTCTGTCTCTGTGTCCCTCTCTCTCCCTCTGTCCCTCACCCTCTGTCTCTCTCCCTCTGTCTCTCTCCCTCTGTCCCTCTGTCCCTCTCTCTCTCTCTCTCTCTGTCTCTCTCTCTCTCTCTCTCTCTCTGTCTCTCTCTCTGTCTCTGTCTCTGTCTCTGTCTGTCTCCCTCTGTCTCTCTCCCCCTGTCCCTCTCTCTCTCTCTCTCTGTCTCTCTGTGTCTCTGTCTGTCTCTGTCTGTCTCTGTCTGTCTCCCTCTGTCTCTCTCCCTCTGTCCATCCCTCCACTCTGTCTGTCTCTCTCCAGTCGGGGGAGATCGACGTGGTGAACCACACCACCGGCGACCGATGCCACCTGAAGTTCGCCCCCTACAGCTACTTCTCCAGAGACGTGGCGAGGAAGGTGCGTTTCACTTTGTCTTCTTCACAGGCTTCCTCAATCTTGCCTCTTTACAGTAATGTTCGCGTGCTGTCGTCGACATGCCAACGCATTATTATTGTGTTCCGACTTCTGCGTTCCACTGCCCCCGGGGCGTGCCAGTCAAATATTTAGTGCAGACAGTGATCTGTCTGTGAAACTGGCGGGGAAACCATGTGGGTTAGACCAGCTCGGCTGGCCTGGTTTGGAGAATGGAATGGGAAGTACTATTCTTGTAAACAATCTGAGAGGTACGGGATGGACGTCCTTTTATGTTAGTTGTAGAAAATATCGTTATCAGGGTGTCATTTTATTCTTAACATTCTTAAAATCCCTATCGATCAGCATTGAGTAGAGATCATCCAGGATATTTTAAAGTACGAGCTTGTTGAAGATACTAAAAATGGTATGACGCCTCTGTTTGGCTTTGTGGCCCTGCGATGTTCCTTGTCTGTATGCATAAACTAGACTTCTTCCAGAAGCTTCTTTTCAACAAATAGCTATTTATTTATTTCAAGTCAGACAGAGTGTTCTTACTTCTTGCCCCATAATACCACGTGTTTTCCAAGAAACAAGTCGGACGGGATTTTCTTTTTTTTCTTTCTTTTTTTTTATAAGGAATTGATTCCAACCGAGGCAATACATGCGTATAACATAATATTGATTTAATTATAATAACTATTTTTAGTACGGTACGCGACACTCGTCCCTGTTGACTTTGGTGAGGCAAGAAGATGAAATGTAACAGTGGACCTGGTCTCTTACATTAACATTCAGGCAATTTGGCAGATGCTGTTATCCAATGGTTCATACCCACATTCACACACCGACGGCGGAGTCAACCACGCACGGCGACACCCAGCCGGGCGGGAGCAGTCAGGGGTTGGGAGTCTTGCTCAGGGACACCTCGACACGCTGGGCCTCGAACTACGATCCATCCGCTTATAAATCAACCCGCTCTACCTGAAGGCTCAGTTATGCTTCCGCTTCGACGCAACGCAATGACCATGCATACGCTTCGACGCAGTCGGGATCTTTTTTTGGTTCTGCGTCGGGTTTTAGTGAGCGGGCCAATCACAGATCTTGCGGCCTCGACGCTTCTGTTGCGACAATTAAACAATAAAATAAAGTTTAGATTTAAACTGCATTACCTTATTATTTTAGTGAGGGCAAAAATAACTACATATAACCTATCTTTTGTTACGCGTTTCTGGATTTTTTTTAAAATATATATCTGAATATCGGATTTCTAAATCACCAGATATTTGTATCGGCATCGGCCTTAAAAATCCTTTATCGGTCGGGCTCTAACCTTTAAGCCCACTCCTCTCCCTCTCCCCCCCCCCCCCCCCCCCCCCCTCCCCCAGGTGACCGGGCTGGTGACGGACAAGGACGGCAAGGCCCACTACGTGCTGTCGGGCACCTGGGACGAGAAGATGGAGTTCTCCCGCGTCATGCAGAGCAGCCGCGGCAGCAGCAGCGGCGCCGGGGAGAACGGCGCCGCCGAGGCCAGACAGAAGACCGTCTACCAGACGCTGAAGGCCCGCGAGATCTGGCACAAGAACCCCCTGCCGTGAGTGTGCACCTTAATGTGCTCGTGCACTTTATTTTTGGTTAATTGCCGCTTCGAGACACTTCCGAGTGCCTGCGGTGATATATATTACTGCAGGTATATGTTTTTATTGACGTGTTCGAAGTGCCACTTGGAACCCTTGGAGACGGAAACGGTGTACCACGGAATGGTACACTTGGTGACACCGTCTTAGTTTTTTAACGGAGCGTCATCCGTCTGTGTGAGCCAATGAGCAGCGAGCGTCATCCGTCTGTGTGAGCCAATGAGCAGCGAGCCAGAGGTGATGATGGGTTTGCTAAAAAGAAAACGCGTGGTAGGTCGCTGAACTTTGACCTTTAACCTTCATTTAAGAGGCGTGGGCTTGGGCGGGAGTAAACCTCTAGCTGGGGTTAAGCTGTGGACCGGAGTTCCATATACATCTCATCTCTCTCTACCTAATCCCCCCCCCCCCGCGTCATTCTGATTGTGTGTTGTGTGGAGTTAAATGTATTCATTTATAACTTACTGAATTTATTTTAAGAATAATGTTTAACAATATTTGTATTTTAAATATAGTTCAATAATACTTATTTGCATTCCACACACACACACACACACACACACACACACACACACACACACACACACACACACACACACACACACACACACACACACACACACACACACACACACACACACACACACACACACACACACACAGGATTTTTTTCATACCGGTGTATTGGATTACACAACGTTCGGAACTAGGGATTGTTATCCGATGACCGTTTGACCGATGGTTGACCGTATCAACGTTAACCGATCAATCTTGGGTTAGGGTTAGCGGCGTCTCTTCGGAGCTGTCATTTTCTTAAATGAGCCGCGGCAATGTTTCCAATGAGCTCCTAACGCTGCCCTCTTCCGATTGGCCCCTGGTGAATCCCGGGCCAGGGTCTCAACGAGGTCCGCGCCCTCTCAGACCATTGTGGGCGTTCGAGCCCGCGCTCTACACACGGTCAACCTGCAGATTCACATACGGGTCGTGCCGCGGTTAGAGCCACTGCCTCTCACTGTGTGTGTGTGTGTGTGTGTGTGTGTGTGTGTGTGTGTGTGTGTGTGTGTGTGTGTGTGTGTGTGTGTGTGTGTGTGTGTGTGTGTGTGTGTGTGTGTGTGTGTGTGTGTGTGTGTGTGTGTGTGTGTGTGTGTGTGTGTGTGTGTGAGATAAGCAGAGTTACGAAATAGCAGCCGGCTGGCACGGCTCGAAATGGCTGCTATTTGAAATGGCATATTTTAATCTGATCGGTTAACCGGTTTCAATCGGTGGTCAGTCAAGAATATTTTATATTTTCGCCATCGGAACGCTGCGCGACGCTGTTTCAGATGGGACCCTTTTCAATGTTGCGCTTCTAAACACGAATGGTACGACTTAGGGCTGAACGATTTGGGGAAATAATTGAACGGCAATTATTTTGACCAATATTGCGAATGCGATTTAATTTAATTTATTGAGTTCCTTATGATGTGTATTATTCACAAAAAAATAAATAAATCATTCTTTAGGATGACCAACACAACATTTGAAGCAGTCAACATAAAAACTGCTCTTTCCTTTAGGCCAGGCTGATGTGTTGAGATTAATTGATATTATAAACTTCTTTATTTAACTATTGATTAAAATAGTTAAATTAAAAATAAATTAATCGTACTGAATTCCAGTCAGTAACATACAAACCATAAAGCCTATGGAAGCCTCGAGACTCGGGACGGATTTGTCAACGTGCTGCGGCATCACTTACTTGATGTTGTTTTGATTGACGATCGGCGGGTTGTAGTGGGTGCCTTCCTGAATGAATGAACGAACATGTGTGTGTGTTGCAAGCGCATGTGATTTCAAAGTAACAAACAAACAAACTCAAAGCCAATGCATGCATCCAAAACTATCTGTTCAAAACCAATTACAGAGTCGCTTTTTCGCGTCAAATAACTTTATTTTATTTTAAAAACTTGGGAATTAATACGGCGCGTATAAGTCTACACTGACTTGTGGAACTGGGGGTCGGCGGGAACGGTGCTGAACTCCAGGGCCTCCATGGCGTCGAAGAACTCGGCGTCGTCGCTCGCCACGCCCTTCATGGGCCCCGCCGAACCTGGGGGGGGGGGGGGGGGGGGGAGGAGGAGGAGGAGGAGGAGGAGGAGAAAGGAGTAGAAGATGAAGGAGGAGGAGAGTAAGGGGGAGCAGGAGGAGAGTAAGGAGGATGAGAGTGAGGAGGAGGAGAATGAGGAGGACGAGGAAGAGATGAAGGAGTAGAAGATGAAGGAGGAAGAGAATAAAGAGGAGGAGGAGAAAGGAGTAGATGGAGGAGAAAGGAGTACAAGATGAAGGAGGAGGAGGAGGAGGAAGAGATGGAGTAGAAGATGAAGGAGGTGAATAAAGAGGAGGAGAAAGGAGTCGAAGATGAAGGAGGAGGAGATGAACGAGGTCGCCTCAGGTCTATGGAGGAGTTCAATATGTCGGTGCTTGTCTCGTGCGCTCACTGGATGGATATACATCTGGTGACCGATGCCCTCCACTTCAAGGAGTAAAGAATCTGAATCCAGATCAGAGGATTAAATTCCCAGACGCTGTTCACATTGCTGTTTCTTTTGTCTAATCAGAAACTAGAAATTGCTCCCCTTTCATGCAGAACATCTTTCGTATGCATGTTTGGTTGTGTTTTATTATGTTAACTATTTCTATTGTTATTCTTTCAAGTTTAAGGTGGCCTCTTTGTCATCAAATACATTTCAGAGATTTTTGAATGAAGATACTTTCTGTTTGCTGCTAACAAAAGCACACCCATACCTAGCAGTGAAGTGTCAAACAATTATTATTACAAATAATGAAGTAGTCATTTGAAGTCATTTAAAGTAGTGGGAGCATATGTTTTAGCACCGGAACCGTTTAAAAAGTACAGAGTAAGCACTGGTATCGGATAAAACCCAAACGAGGAAGAGATGAAGGAGTAGAAGATGAAGGAGGAAGAGAATAAAGAGGAGGAGGAGAAAGGAGTAGATGGAGGAGAAAGGAGTACAAGATGAAGGAGGAGGAGGAGGAGGAGGAAGAGATGGAGTAGAAGATGAAGGAGGTGAATAAAGAGGAGGAGAAAGGAGTCGAAGATGAAGGAGGAGGAGATGAACGAGGTCGCCTCAGGTCTATGGAGGAGTTCAATATGTCGGTGCTTGTCTCGTGCGCTCACTGGATGGATATACATCTGGTGACAGATGCCCTCCACTTAGAGGAGTAAAGAATCTGAATCCAGATCAGAGGATTAAATTCCCAGACGCTGTTCACATTGCTGTTTCTTTTGTCTAATCAGAAACTAGAAATTGCTCCCCTTTCATGCAGAACATCTTTCGTATGCATGTTTGGTTGTGTTTTATTATGTTCAAGTTTAAGGTGGCCTCTTTGTCATCAAATACATTTCAGAGATTTTTGAATGAAGATACTTTCTGTTTGCTGCTAACAAAAGCGCACCCATACCTAGCAGTGAAGTGTCAAACAATTATTATTACAAATAATGAAGTAGTCATTTGAAGTCATTTAAAGTAGTGGGAGCATATGTTTTAGCACCGGAACCGTTTAAAAAGTACAGAGTAAGCACTGGTATCGGATAAAACCCAAACGATACCCAACCCCCCCCCCCCCCCCCCCCCCCCCCCCACTACAGCTACATTTTAAATACATTGCACAAACAAAAAAGGCCTTTTTAACTTTACCTTTATTTTCTTTTTTAACACATTGCACTTTCGAAAATGCTCTTTTAACTTTGCCTTACTGTAAATAAAAATTGCATATGTTTTCTATTAATTGATTTTATTGTATGACAATGTTTATATGTGGAGCACTTTGAGTCTGGCTTGTGCATGAAAAGTGCTATATATCAATAAAGTCGCCTCCTTGCCTTACAGGGAGCGGGCGGAGACCATGTACTTCTTCACGGAGCTGGCTCTGACGCTGAACGAGGCGGAGGAGGGCGTGGCCCCGACGGACAGCCGGCAGCGGCCCGACCAGCGGCTGATGGAGGCGGGCCGCTGGGACGAGGCCAACGCCGAGAAGCAGCGGCTGGAGGAGAAGCAGCGCAGCGTGCGCCGCGAGCGGGAGCGCGAGGCCGCCAGCCTGCGCACCTCCAGCCAATCGGAGGAGGGTACTGGTGAGAGACCCCGCCTTTTTAATTTTTTTTCTTAAAGTGGCGGTCCCTAGCAGGGCTGCTCGGCTATGGAAGAAATTATAATCACGATTATTTTGGTGAAAATTGAAATCACGATTGTTTTTGAGGTTGAAAACATGCAGCGTTTATTCAGCATTTCTCTCCAAAACAACACTCTGTACCTG